>NW_015506294.1:52568-66108 GCF_001515645.1 Sinocyclocheilus grahami
TCTATAAAATGCATTGCTGTTCTGTTGTAAGTAATCTTAAAGATTTCTAAATGCATCTACTTTCGGAAGGCCAAATAAAGTGATTTTGCTTTCGCCTAGAAACACACAGCGTCTCCCTGACATGGCTGCTTCAACACTAACTGCGGTTACTGAAACCACGCCTTCTTTCTTTGCTTGAACATTTGGGCGGCATTATGCAAATATTTCCACATAGTGAGGTAGATATGTGGGGGCGTGTTAGAACGAGCCGTTTTAGGGGGGCGTGGCAGATTCTTAACTTTGATAAAGAATATCTCTTTGGTTTTGAGACTTTAGTCTTTGCAACTTCAGGGATCTTATCTATGCACAATCAGCTTGTAACACTCCAAAGAGAAAGGAAAACTTGAAATCGCATCATATGACCCCTTTAAACTTCTAAAAAGGCACATAAATATCTGAATGGACTGTAATGATTATTTTTTTTCTTGACGTGAACTGCTGTGTATAAATATCAGCGGTGTGCGGAAATCTAACTCTTTCCCACTCCCAATCTCAACCAATCCTCATTGTTCCCTAGTGCCTCCCCTCTTCTCTCAATTATTGATTCCTGTTGTCTGGTGCTGATGAGAATAGATCTGTTGTGTCCCATGGGGTCCCGCTGTGTCATCTGACTCAGTGGGTTTCACCGATCGATACAGCGGCTAGTACACAGTCCACAGAGGGGTTGGTGTCCAAAACTAGGTCTTTCAGATGACCTCTGTGAGCAAAGTATGTTTTGTTGTTTTGTTTTTTCTTGTTTTACTTTGATTTGATAGTTTGATTTTCTTTTTGCTCTGATTTGTTTTGATTGTTTCTTGTTTGTTTTTTGATTGTTTGATTTTCTTTTTGTTTTATGTTTGTTTTTCTTTTCTTTTTGTTTTGTTTGATTGTATTATTTGTTGTTGTTTGATTTTGCTTCGTTTTATTGTTGCTATTAAAACAATTAAACTAATTTAATAATAAATAATACATAATTTTGTTGTTATAAAAAATAAAATAAAAATATTGATCCTTTCATGTATAAGACATAAAGATTTAAGTTAAATGTTATACACTAAAAACATGTCACAATATACGTTACGTAGGTGCAATTGCTGCATTGGTTGTTTTTCTTGGACAGCATTTACGTATAATCACATGTGATTGTGTGATTGCAAATATCGCCGGATCATCGTCCCTCTTGGGTGCACAGCTGTCACATCCTGTTTGACATTGAAAGAGTAATCTAAAATTTATGTGCAAGAAGCACATTAAAGTCTACTGAACTACATTCTACTGTTAAACTTTTGGGCTTAATGCGTGCCATAACTATGCAAAGGGCTTCTTTATGCAATTTACCCTTGTCCTTGGAGATTTTTATTCTAGGAATTAGCAATGGGTCGTTAGTAAAAGGGACACAACTGAGAGTGTTGTCCTGTCCCTATGATAATAGGGGCCCACTAAGGTCTTATATGTTATAGGGGACATTGGGAACATGCCCATCCAAATTTTGTCTTGGGCCCTTTGAATTTTATCAATGTTTCGGTTTATGCATACATACTGTATACTGTATGCAGTGTTAATGTGTAAATGGGTGGTTTTCACTGAGTGTTTGTGTACCGTGCACAGTCTGGCATGGAGTAGAGATGACAGCACTTGGTGGTGCATCACTTGCACAGTGTGAATTCTCTGTGTGGGTAGATTTATTTGCACTGAGTGAGATGTGTATTAATCTTCACACAATTTAACACAGCATCAAATGAGTGAGGTTTCGCTTTGCTTGACTTTTGTCTTTTTGGAACCCATTTGTGTATTTCTATGTGGATATTAGTTTTTAATTTGCTAGAGTTTTCCCTTTCATACTCAAATGTTTGGTGGTTTTCCGGGATCCTTATTTAGGATGTGAGAATATAACAGACCCCGTGTTTTGTTGTTCTCAGGTGAATACGTGGATAGGCAACTGTGCCGGGACGCCATCCTTCCCATGCCTGTGCTGTGCGAGGTGCCCTGCCCCAAAGACTGTGTGCTCAGTCCCTGGACTTCATGGTCTCTGTGCTCCAATACCTGCTCAGGGAAGAACTCGGAGGGCAAGCAAACCAGATCACGCTCCATTCTGGCCTACAACGCTGGGGACGGTAGGGTTTTTACTATTATCAAACCACTCTTATACCCACTAAAATGGTGTGAGTTGAGCTGGTGTTTGGGCAGAGGATCTTCAAACACCTCTCAGAACTGGATTTCCACTGAGCTGAACAATGATGTACCTTACTATGTTGCTGCATTGCCTGCTCACAAACAAACAGCACTTTGCAGTCTTGTTTATGAGTAGTATGAGTATTGAAAACCTGTAATAACCTGTAATAAACCTGTAAAAGTAATTGAAAAAGCAAATTAATTACGCATGATGACTGGCTCCTTTTGTATCAACTGTGAGAAGTTAAAATAAATAAATAATAATAATATTCATAATTCAAAATAATCAATTCCAACATATAATATTCATCAATAATGTATTATAACAAACAATGAAAATAAAGTGTCTGGAGTTTATGAGTCAGGTAGTACTTGAGTACAGGTAGTACTTTGCGGTAGTACGATTTTTTTTTTAATTCTAATATGCAGATTTCATGTTCAAGAAATTTCTTATCGTTAATCTTTAATGAATAGTAAGTTCAGAAGAACAGTATTTATTTGACATAAATCTTTTGTAAGATTACAAATATCTTTACTGTCACTTTTGATCATTTTAATGCATCCTTGCTGAATAAAGGTATTCATTTCATTACTGACCCAAAACTTTTGAATGGTTGTGTATTTTGGCTTTTTAAAATTTAAATTAATTGCTTAAGAGCTTAAAGAACTTCTTTTGGTGCAGCAATAGTTATAACGATTCAAATTCGTAACGATTAAATCATACATATCTACTTTAAGAGAAAAAGGTACAAAAGCTGTCACTGGGGCAGCAGTACTTTTCAAAAGGTACACCTTTGTACCTTTTAGGCACTAATATGTACACTTTAGGTTCTAATATGTACCTCTAAGGTACCACTATGGACTCTTTAAGTACAAAGGTCTACCATTTGTACCTTTATTTCTGAGAGTGTAGGATACTTGTGATATCATGTTATTTTACACAAGCAGTTAAAATAAAGTATCTGCAGTTTTACTTAGAATATGTTTAACATTTAAAGTAATTAAATTCAGCAATTTTATAAGCAGGTAGCAGCGGCTGCAGTGGAGTCGATATTTTTCAGCCTAAATCCACCATTTTTTGTGGTTCAGTATGTGGCATTGCTTTACTTGATGCCCTGTGTGTATCATATGCTTTCTTTTCCTCTGAGCATCCTGCTGCTAAAAGTATTTAGCATTATAGCCCTTAGTCCAAAACTAGACTGTTTTGCCAGGGTCTCTCCAAAATTCCTGCTTGTTTAGATATAATCAATCACTATCTTTTTTCTGCTTATGTGGATTTGTATGCTCAAGTAGACATGAGCAGATTGCAAATATCTTATCGCACTTGCCCCCTTATGTTAGTTTAACATTCTTCCATGTGAGCGCAAAAAAAAAAGCCCATCACAAGGTAATGAAGGTCTCTGAGCATTAAGTGATCCAGACCTCAGGTGAGCTCAGGATGTAAGTGTGTATCTGATGTGTAATAGACTGATGGATAAGTGGTTGCTTTGGGCTAAAACCTCTTCCTTCCCTCCACCACTCACCGGCCAGAAATCCATTTCCACAAATATGCAGCTTGAGGGAACAGGACTTGCACAGCACTGCTGACTGAGAGCAAATCGGCTTGGTTTGCTTTAACATCACATCATTTTACGGTCATGCTAGTGCCAGAATCAAAGGTAGTGTGTTTGGTACATCTGTGTAGTGCGGTTGCTTTATATATTACAGTTTTAGCACAAATTGCACAAAATATGCACAATGATGCTTTCTGCCCTGTGGCAAATTGTGCTACGTGCTGCGGTACTTGGATTATTAGTCTTCAAACGATTCAGGAGACAGTGGACCGAATTGATGACAAGCGTCTGAGAAAGCAGGTGTGTGCTGCAGCAGCATGAAGTTTAGTAGATCCTGTTCTGCTTGTCATCTGCCTCTGTGTGAGGGGATGGAGAGAATAGTATGAAGCATTGGTCAATTGCTGTCTATGTAGCTAAGCTTCTCGAAGTAGGACCTAGCTGCCTCAAAATGAGCAGAAATGTACAATCCCACACTCTAGTTGCCTCATTTTAGTCTATTAAAGTTGTAGTCTGTGAGAGCCTCCTAGAGTATAGGTTTTCAAATTGGGGAAAGGGGGGGGGGGTAAATATTTGTATTATTGTTGTTATTATTATTTATTTTTTTAAATATTTTATTTTTTTCAAAGAAAATGTGTTAACTTAAGATTATACTTAGTAATTGAATTTAAGTAATTTGGTTCATGTTAACATTAATTGAATATGTGGGATGTAATATTTGTTATCAGATTTTCTCAATTTGATAGTTTATTTAGCCTTTTAAAGACATATTATTCATGATTATTTGATTCAGTTGACAGCCCAGTTTTTAAGAGTAAGAAATAAGTAATTTCTAATAGAATGGTAAAACTGATTTGGGACGATGTTTACTGTAAAAAGTCATATACTAATTAATTTCCATTAAAATAAAAGGTTTGTACTCTACTTTTAGATTCATTCATTCATTTTTTTTATCTTTTTTTTGTTGAGAATTTTAATACTTTTATTGAGCAAATATGCATTAAATTGACTTGACACAAAATAAAAAAACTGTTTTCAATATTAATAATACGTTTATAATACTGTTTCTTGAGAACCATAAAAATTATTTCTAAAGGATCATGTGACACTGAAGACTTGAGTAATGGCTGCTGAAAATTCAGCTTTGCCATCATAGGAATACATTACATTTTAAAATATATATATCAATAGAACACAGTTATTTTCAGTTCCCATTCAGTCAGTCACGTTCAACGTTACGTCAGTGACTGACGAATTGGGATCTCGCCCGCTAATAATACTTTATGATTTATTTAATAAAATAAATACCATTTTGATCAAGCTTGGTGAGAATGAGACTTCTTTCAAAAACAGAGAAAAAAAGTCTTACCAACCCCAAACTTTTGAACAATACTGTACAGCTAATATGGAAAATAATTTACAGTTAAGCAGAGCCATTTTATGTTCCTTGCGTGTCTAATATAAAATTATGTAATAATTTGGTCTCAAACTCGTAAGTCTTATTTTTGAGAATGTTGTAATGTAGTAAAATAACATTAGTTGAAATTCCATCAGCATTCAGTTCATTCGTGACACGATGTGTGCTTGACCTTCTTTGCAACTATTCTAGAGGTTTACAGATCCCCAGACTGAGCACCACCAGCATCATTTCAGTGGCAAACCAGTCAGTGACCCTTGTTCAGGGCCTTGAAAAACCTCTTTCACCACTGACAGCCTAGTGTATATAAAAAGGATACAATTTTAATGGAATGTTAAAATATTTATGATTCTACACTTTAAGGCATGGTCAGATATGTAACACATATTTGCTCTTTCTAAATGGAGGGCTTGACAATTTCAAATGCACCGCTTCTTGAGGATGTCATGCAGACAGCACTGCGTACTACATCAAGAGAAGCTTAACACAAAACTAAACGTAGATGACTGGAGCTGCAATATGAACTGCAGCTCTTAATGGTGCAGAGATGGACCAAGAACATGCAATTACTCTGAGCTGTGCGTGGACTCACTTTTGTAATTGTACAAAGGATTAGTCTTCATCTGAGTCACAGGTCAATAAATAAACGGAGGGAGTGTTAATCCCCATTTGAAACAATGTGATTCTGGTGCAGCTTTTTGAAACTCTGCTAATGCATTGTCCTGGCATGCCCTGAACCACTATGTGATGCTTTGGAAGTCAAATAACCCTCCTTTGGTAAATGTAAATAGTTTTTTCTCTCTTCCATGGCCATTATTGTGACTGTGCTGCTAACAGCAAGTGTTTTCTAATGGTTCTCACATGTCTAATGAAGTGTGTGATAATAGTCGATAACCTTTTAATAAATTAGATACTGAAGGACTGTGTCCTGCATTGCTACAAAGGATGAGTCAATTATTCATTATTTATGCTGCTCTTGAACAAGGAGCGCTGCTTGATGCATTGTTTGTCCATTTTTCTCATTCACCGGTTTAACATTGTCTCATTGATCGGTGTGCGGTTGTTAATGCGCACCATTGAGATAATGGCTGACCGCTCCGTGGGGACTCTGGTGCTTTGCGTGTGACTACAAGCAAAGCCTGGTAAATAAATCTAGAAGCAGCTCTTATCCTAACAGTCATGGTTGACTGTTGACTCATGCATTAGACTCTACTCATATTTCATCTACATATTTCAATTTCTAGATGTTTTATGTACTATTCTTCCTTTTTTTTCTGAAAATTTTCTCACCCTAATGTCATCCAAGATGTAGATGAGTTTGGATTTGGATCATAATGGATTTGGAGAATTTTAGCATTACATCACTTGCTCACCAAAAACGTTCTAGACGTTTTAAACTTCGAACTGCTGTTTCCATCCAAAATAGTCCTCTATCCATAATAAAGCTTTCTGCAGTGAAATATGCACAGATTTAGCATCGTTAACAAGCAGAAAGAGTCCAAAATAAATTTGTGGGTGGATTTTGATGTAGAAAGACAACAGGAGATGGACTTTTTATTGGAGGAATATTAGCTTTATATATAGCATTATTATGGATTAAACTGGACAAACACAGTTTTTTACTTCACAAGACATTGATGGGCTGGAGTCATGTGGAGTACTTGTGGACTATTGGGAGTTTAAATTCTCATCCTGAGCAAATTTTAATTTTCTGGGGTGAACCATTGCTTGATATATTTATTTAGTCATTTATCAGACGCTTTTATCCAAAGCGACTTACAAATGAGGACAACAGAAGCAATCAATTGTAATATTAAAACAACTAAAAACAGATCCAAAACTAAAAGCTAAAACTTTATAAATACTACCTATACACATTTTAAAAATAAAGAGATTAAATAAAAATGACAAATGCATACAACAAAATTTCAAAACTTAACATTTAAATGAAAAACAAAAAAATAAAGCTGGAAACAATTCAAAGTATTAAAGAGCAAAAGGTATAAGAGTATAATAATGATTCTAACATAACACTAAGCCAAACACCAAAACAAACAACTACATGTGTATGTACAACCACACACACATACATATAAATATATACACATTTATAAATTCAATATATATTATTTCTATTTAGTTTGTTGAAGTATTAAAATAACTCAAATTAAACAAAACTAAAAACTTAATAAAAGACCTATACAGACAATAAATTCAGACATAATTTAACTAAAATGAAAATAAATAACAAATACAAATAATACAAATCAAATGACAGTAGTCCATCAGTAATCCCAAAAAACAACACTGCCAAACCTAAAAACAACAACCCACTTACACATACAGTGGGTACGGAAAGTATTCAGACCCCTTTAAATTTTTCACTCTTTGTTATATTGCAGCCATTTGCTAAAATCATTTAAGTTAATTTTTTTCCTCATTAATGTACACACAGCAGGTCTTATATAGACAGTTGTGTGGCTTTCCTAATCAAGTCCAATCAGTATAATCAAACACAGCTGGACTCAAATGAAGGTGTAGAACCATCTCAAGGATGATCAGAAGAAATGGACAGCACCTGAGTTAAATATATGAGTGTCACAGCAAAGGGTCACATAATTTAACTAAAATGAAAATAAATAACAAATACAAATAATACAAATCAGATGACAATCAGTAATCCTAAAAAGTAACACTGCCAAACACACATGGTAAAAAACAACAACTTAATTACACATAGTAAGAAATGGTTATAAAAACTGAAACAGAAGCTAAACAAGTAATAGGAAAGAGGAGAAATAAAAAGTGATACTTATTATATATTATATAATTATTATATTATAACTTATATTAATACTATTAAATTAGGCCATTTAGTTAAGTAATGGGGTACTAATAATACAAATGATATTAATAATATTACGAATACAGTCACAACATTGTAATTGAAAAGGACTTTATTAAGCAAATTCATTAAGTTATTTTTGGTCTGCTAGAAATTATGCTACCTGGCAAATCCGTATGTTGCTATGCAACAAAAATAATGATCTGCTATGGAAGCTGACAGCGATATGATGAATAGGTCTCACGTCGTATCTGTTTCAGATTTGGATTTTAGCACAACTGGAATGTTGTATTAACCAGTTAGAAGCCAGTACTGAAACTGTAGGCTTTGTAATATTTATTGTAGATGCTAACTTTCTATGCATATTATATAACCAATATTTACTATTTCGCCTAAATAATGTACAAAATGGTCAAATACCAGGTCAATTTTGTATTTTTTTTTTACGGTTTGGGTTTATGATTTACCCAGTATTGCAACACCTTCCTGATCCTTTTTATCTTTTAGGTGGAGGTCAGTGCCCCAACAGCAGCGCCTTGCAGGAGGTCCGCAACTGCAATGATCATCCCTGCACTGTGTACCACTGGCAGACGGGGCCCTGGGGTCAGTGCATAGAGGACACCTCCGTTCCGTCTGCCAACAGCTCGCTCAGCCGCACCGGAGCAGGAGTCGGCACTAATGAGGCGTTCTGCTCGGTTGGAATGCAGACGCGTAAAGTCATTTGTGTCCGGGTCAATGTGGGCCAGGTGCCACCTAAAAAGTACGTGTTTTTAAATGTGTTCCTATAAATTGCATTGATTTCATTTATGCTGGGCATAAATAAAATGCATGCAATTCAATCCATTATTCAGTTGATTTCTTTGTCTGTGTTGTTGTTTTAAGGAAATATAAGTGAATAGCCCAGATCTTTTATTATTTATTTATCTTTCTTGGCATGTGTTGGAGCAGATATTGAAGCAGGTTATGTATTCTGTTTATTAAACTCAATCTCGATGTCTGGTGCTTGATCTTTATTGACCGATAGAGACTTTAAGTTGATGAGGTCTCAGCCGGTAGTTTAAGTAATATCTGAATCTGGTCTTTCCCCGAAGGCGTCTACTGGGAAAATAAATGATCCGTTTATTTATTCAATTTAATAGTGGCATTATTCTGTCAGTGGCTGTAGAAACAGGGACCCCATGCTGGCAATGGAAATGAGTCCCGCTTTCTTCCCGGGGTTATTCATGTGCTGGGCTTTACCCACTGATCTACACATTCATATACACACACGCAGATATACACACGTGAGCCACATGCTGATGGTTATGGGATTTCATGTGAAAGAAGCAAGGATATTGGAATGATGCAGGGATAGAGAGAGAGGAAGGAGAAAGAAGTGTAGTATGTGCAGAGCTATATAATAAAGACGAAAATTTAATATTTGAGGGTGAAATTACATTTACATTCTGCTGTTTATGTATACACTACTGTTCAAAAGATTTTCTTCTTTATGTTTTTGAAAGAACTTCATCTTCAAGGCTGCATTTATTTGATAAAAATACAGTTAAGTATTGTGAAATATTATAGTTTAAAATTATATATAAAAATTTGAATATGTTTTAAAATGTAATTTATTCTTGTGATGGCAAAACTGCATTTTTAACAGCCATTACTCCAGTCTTTAGTGTCACATGATCCTTCAGAAATCATTGTAATATTCTCATTTGCTGCTCAAGAAATATTATTATTAATTTGGCTGCTTAATATTTTTGTGGAAACCACAATACATTTTTTGATAAATATAAACTTCAAAAGAAAAGCCTTTGATATAAAAACCTTTTGGAAATGTATCATTTTCTTTACTGTAATGTTTGATCAATTTAATGCATCCTTGATGAATAAAAATATGAATTAAATTCATTTAAAAAATGTAATAACCCCAAACATTTGAAAGGTAGTGTGCATACAATATATAAGTACATGTACACAGTGACATCCAACTAATTTAATTCTATTTTGCATTTTAAATAAGTTATTTAATTTATAAAAATAATTAAATTCATTCAAATTAATTAATTTAATTGTAATAGTTTATTTATAATTTATTTAATGATTCTATTTTTCAATGCTAAATATATTAACAGCATAGCATGTAAGGTTTAAATTTTAAAAATGAACGTTATTTTCAGAATGTCTAATATTTGGTTTGTTTTCCTTTAGCTTTAAGCGTCATAAAGTTTGTGTCAAACTTGTGTCATCTTGTTCTCCAGCGTGATTTAACATGATCCAAAGATGTGCTTCTTCCAAAGAAAATCTGAGCATCTGTACATCCTGTTTTACTGTTTGTTTGTTTTTTATGCAGGTGTCCAGAGAGTCTGCGTCCAGAGACTGTAAGGCCGTGTCTTCTGCCCTGCAAGAGAGACTGCATTGTCACTCCTTACAGTGATTGGACACCTTGCCCTTCCTCTTGCCAGACAGGTACAGTACTTCTTTACACACACTATATTCAAAACTTGAATATACTGTAAAACTAGAAAAAAATGTTTCTCGAAGGCTGAAGTTTACTGACATCAATGCATAAAGAAATATTGGTAACTTTCAGCCTTCTATCAGAAGTGTTTAGAAACAGATTATTTGTTCCCACAATAGCATGCTAGTATCAATACTATAAAAAGGAATTGTTGCTTGGCAACTCGGCCTATAGGAACCAGAACAAATATTAAAAGAAGCTGCCAATATCTGAGCCATTTGTTATATGAAGCAAATAAGCATTGCATTTCTTATTAAAATCTTTTTTTTTTTTCTCAAGTGAATGTCACACTCCAATGTGTTTTGTATAAAATATTGCCTTTTTAAAGACCATCTGCTTGATGGTTTCTTCTTCACTGAACACTGAGCAGATTTTCACTTCCCTCGTTAATTTTCTTTTTTGTAGTACTTGTTACATTTACAGTAAATATTGTATGTATGTAATTTTTACAAAGAGAACTACCCTCAAAGTTTGAGCTTTGTGGAAGAACAGTGAGAAAACGGTATGAAAATAATGAATAATCATATGCACATATTTATAGATGCCTTCCCCCGGTGGAGAACTTCAGTCAGAGTTTGAAACACTGAACCGAGTTTATCAAAAATAAAATGCTGAGAATTGTAGCTTTATTATCATCATTTAATTTCTCAATTGAACTTAATATGGAAGTCATTAAACCATAAAGCTCATGGTAGTTGGGATGTACTGACATTTTCAGACATATAAAGAGCTACAGTTGGATAAAAACCTTGTTAAATGCAACACAGTCATACAGAGATTTGTGTACTGATTAGATTTGTGAGCAGGAATGGTGTTTTTGCTTTTTATTTGCTATTTATTCATGGCAATTTCATATTTTCTGTCCATCCTCTTGTGTATATCCAGGTGGTGCCATCAAAAAGAAGCAATCAAGGAAACGCATTATCATTCAGCTTCCAGCTAACGGGGGCCAAGACTGTCCAGAAGTGCTCTTCCAGGAGAAGGAATGTGATGCCTCATCTTTTTGTCCAGGCTACAGGTGAACATAATACCTCTGTTTGCAATTATAGTACAGAAATTGTATGAAATTCCTGGACTAAAATGAGAGAGTGAGAGAGAGGCCTGTTTTAAGTTTTATATATATATATATATATATATATATATATATATAAATTGCTTTTGCGCTATAGGTGGAAAACCCACAAGTGGCGCAGGTGTCAGTTGGTGCCCTGGACCATTCGTCAGGACAGTCCTGGAGCACAAGAGATCTGTGGACCAGGACTACAGGCTAGAGGTACAAAAAAACCCTCATCATCAACATAAAATGAGATGCAACATCCTTCAATGTCAATAAAACTTTATAGTTGTTTGTTGCAGTGCTTCACACTGTAGCTGGGGAGACTGTTAAACATGTGATAAATGCATGAGATTGGTAGTAATTCGACCTGTGACCATCAAAGGGCTGTGTAAACGCTTCTGGATTTAAACCAAATGTTCTTTCAGAGATTCGGGAAACTGTCTGAAGCAGTCATAAGCGGATATCCTTTGCTCTGAGTCTTACCAGTAAACCCTTTCTGGGTTCAGATTCAGGCCATTAGTGTGGTGTGATTGAAAAAACATATCTGAAAATGAAAGATGTGAGTCTTGTGTTATATACGCCTGAAGACAGTCATTTTTGATACTATATCACTGACAGAGATGCATTTACCGCAAATGGAAGGCTCCACTGACATAAAAGCATTTTTATGTGGGAACCTTTCACTTGGGTTAAAATTTTAGACTATATTAAATAAGAAATGCAGTATCTTGCTTCTAAAAATGGATGGTGTGGGCAGTGAAAGAAAAAGTACAGTCTGCAGGTTCTTAAAATCACATAGTACCTCAAAAAGCTTTTTTATAAATCAACTTCTCAGCACTGCTCGCATTAACAAGCATTACCCGTAATAGTATCCCTTAATACACTGGCATGTCTGAAAAAGCAATCCAATACAATAGCTTTCACCCTCATTCAATGATATAAATCTTGATCCGTCCGGCTACTCGAGTCAATAGGCATTTAACCGCCCTCTCGTGTAATCCATCACAAGATGCTTATCTTTATTCAATGTGTGTGACTTTATAGGTGTGAGTGGACTGATATTTATCAGTATTAACTAGGAGAAGTGTTCTCCCTTTTCTCCCGTTTCTTTTTCTGGTAGTACAATTGGTTTCTGATCTCTTTCTTCTTTTCTCCCTCAGCCGTATCGTGTAAAAAGTTGGATGGTGGACCTGCAGACGTTGCGGCCTGTCTTAAGTTTGCAGGTCCTATGCCTCAACTCACTCAGTCCTGCCAGCTTCCATGCCAGGATGACTGCCAGCTGACCACCTGGTCCAAATTCTCATCATGCGCTGCTGATTGTGTGGGTGTCCGAACTAGGAAAAGGACTCTTGTTGGTAAGTGCTGGATCAGCCAGTCTAATTCTTAAGTCAACAAAAAGGCTCTTCTCACCTACGTCTTTGATGCTTTACATTTGCTTTATGATTCCTTCAGATGCATTATCATCATTTACATCATTATAAATATATGATACACTTAAAAATATATTTTATAGTCTTTTATACATGCATTTATAATTTATAATAATTTATAAAATATATTTTAAAATGTAGTTTATTCCTGCGATGGTAAAGCTGAGTTGTCTTCAGTGTCACATGATCCTTCAGAAATCATTCTAATGTGCTCATTTGCTGCTCAGATTTTTGTGGAAACTGAAACATAATTGTAGGTGTTGATTAATGGTCATTTCAAAGAACAGCATTTATTTGAAATAGAAATCTTTTGTAATTTTGTAAATGCCTTAAATGTCACTCTTGATCAATTTAATGCATCCTTGCTGAACAAAAGAATAATTAAAAAAAAATCAATCTTTTTTTAACAAAAGTGTATATATTATAAATGTAATGTATTTCTAGAATTGGCTTTTGTGTTGATGTTGTACTAAAGCCAAAGCAAATTCTTAAAATATTATCACAAATATGTATATATATATATATATATATATATATATATA
>NW_015506294.1:66288-80036 GCF_001515645.1 Sinocyclocheilus grahami
TATATATATATATATATATATATATATATATGTATGTATGTATGTGTTTGTTTGTAATATAAAAGAGAGAAAAATGAAAGCATAGAAGAAATGCTTCTGTCACAGAACTACATGCAGATTTAGTGCTGTAATTGCTAAAAAATAATTGTGAATTTTTAATTTTTTGATTAATTTTCTCAGTAGATTTGTTATGTGTATGTACAAAGGAAATCCCTCTGTGCTGCGAAATGTTATTTTTTTGTTAGATGCATTTACCTGTACCTCAGTTAAGCTAGAAATGTGGTTTAACCTTTAATATAATGTGCCATGAGAAGTTTAGTTAGTTATTTAGAGGTTAACAAAATACAATTTGTGTGCCAAAGACCTATTTGCCCTTTGGAAGACCTGCTGTAAGTCAAGTAACTTTGCAAAAGGATTACATAAGATTAGTGCAATAGGTCTTTCAATTTGGATAAGTCTACTTTACTCATGATTACCAAATCAGTGTGTTTTGACCACGGGAGTTTGATACTATTACAGGATCATTCTGTTAGCGGAACATTCCGTATTATATTATTACAAAAGATTTATTTCCCTGAACATGAAATCATATTTAAATGGATAGCATGGCCTTATAACTTTTGATCTGTTATCTGTAACTGCTGTATGTTTGTGTGATTTTTCTGGCACAGGTAAAAGCAAAAAGAGAGAACAATGTAAAAACACACAGATGTATCCTCTGAGCGAAACCCAGTACTGCCCCTGCAACAAGTACAATGCCCAGCCCGTGGGGAACTGGTCCGACTGCATCCTGCCCGAGGGTGGGCGAATAGAGGGCCTTTTGGGTATGAAAGTGCAAGGTGATATCAAGGAGTGTGGCCAGGGTTACCGGTTTCAAGCCATGGTGTGCTATGACCAGGACAACCGCCTCGTGGAGACGTCACGCTGCAACAGTCACGGTGGGTGAAAAAAGTCGAGGTGTATCAATCCTGCGCCACTAGTGTCATTATAAAAAATAATGATTCATTTACTTTCCTATCTACCATTGGTCACGCAAACAGATTGTCCCTCTCGCGTCATTGATTGGGACAGTGTTATACTTTGTCGAGAAGAGTGCTAATGTTTGCACATATTTTTGATTTATTTATTTGTTTGTTTGTTTTTTAATTTTTGACAAAAATATCATCTTGTAAATTTAGGCTATATTTTCTTATGTTCATTCATTTTGCTCAACTTCTTTTTACACAAAATAATAATACAACAAAAGTAGTACTTGTAATATTTTTTTTTATTTATACTAAAAATGTGCAAAATAATCTATTTTTACAAAAATAACAATAAATATGAGTGCAACATTAAACCATATATTTACTTTTTATATACTAATATGGATAGTAGAAAATATGTTTTATAAAGAAAGATTTTATGTATATAAAACAATTAGCTTAAACTGAAATCTTATTATTTAAAATGTAGTCAGTGTATGGAGGATTTTTCAAAATATGCACAGTGAAAGATTATTCTCTAACTGAATATGAAGTATGTTTGTCTTTTTTATCTCATTTTCTTCTTAATTTAATATATCATGTCTTGTTTTCTTAAATGAAAATTGAGTTTTTGCTTACAAAAAGAGAACAAATAATCTTGTCTCCTGAGTAGTTTTGTCTTTTTTTATCTCGTTTTCAAATAAAAAGATCTAAACATTCTTAAGTCTTACTGTTCTTAAATTTACTATGTATCTATTATACTAATTTAATAATCAAGTCTTGTTTTCTGAAAAAAAAGAAAATTGAGTTTTTGCTTACACAACGAGGAAAAAAAAACTTGTTTCCCTTTGAATTAAATGTTAATAAATGTCAATTTTAATCAAGTTTATTTACGTGATGCTCGACTAAAGCATTTATGTCTATCAAAAACATTCCTTATAGTGAGTCCTTCCCAAGTAAAGAAAGCAAAGGGCTTGTCTTAATAGAAAATAAGCTTTCCACAACAGTGTTCGTAATCTAATTTTGGTCCACAACTCTAGCCACTTCCTGCAGCAAGGAGCTCAGAAACGAGCAGTTGACAATCCGTTCCTCTGAGCCCGAGATTAGACTGTGGCAAACTACAGCGTTAGATGAAAGCATGTGGAATCCCGTGGCCAATGCAGGAGCTCTGTGACGTTAAGGCCTCTCTCTTTATGAGTCACAATCCTATAGTATGGATTGTACGCTCTCAGCTGGAGGCCTGCGACTGGCTCAAAGACTCGGCATCCCTAGAGTGAAGATGTGCTGACGGAGGCAGGGTGTTTCTCTCTCTCTGCCTCCTCTCGTTCTCATCCTGCTTCCTCTGAGACATCCCTCACTCCACTCAGACCCCATAGCCCTCATGATTTGAAGCATAGTTGCCATTTTGTGAGGCTGTCAGACTGACATGTTGCCCAAGGCAATTTGTAGGGGGGGGTTGAATGTCTTTAATCCAACTGTGAGAAGTTTCTGTGATAGGGATTTTGGTTCAAAAGTATATACAGATATCCTTTTTTTAAAGGAGTATATTCATGACTGTATAAGAATCATCATGTGTTATTTTGTTAGTTTTGATTGAGTTGTTTAACAATAGTAAGGTGTTTAATAAAATATGAACAATATTTTATTTGTTAATAATTTAACTTTATTAATTTACTATACTACTATAATTGTGTTAAGATAATTTCATTTAAATTAGATTTACATTTAATTTAAATTATTATTATTATTATTTTTTCTTAATTTGAATTTAAAAATGACATTTTCTTACATTTAGAATTACAAATGATCTAGAATTAAGATTTTTTTCCCCACCACTGGTGCAATTAATGTGGAGGGCCATGTTTGACACAGAATGAAAAATAAAAATAATTTTGACTTTTTATTTAACAATTCCAACTTTATCACTATTATTAGTTTATCTCACAATTTAGAGTTTCTCAGAATTGTAAGTTAATTACATCATTTTGACTTTTGAATTTATTTCTCACAATTGTGTGTTTATATCACACAATTTAGAGTTAACATCTCGCAATTGTTCTTGAAAATCTGAGTTAGCAATTTGCATTATTCAATTTTAGTAAACACACAATTCTGACTTTTATTCTCAGAATTCTAAGATACAGTATAACCTAAAAATTGTGAGAAATAAAAGCAGAATTGTGAGATCAAATACTGCAATTTTCATTTCATTTCATGGCACAATTCAAGAAGTGAATTGTGCTAATTTTTAACATTGATTGCTAATTTTTGTGATGTCTATTAAACTGTTTACCACAATAATGTATTTAAATAGTCTTTGAACACTTTGAGCAAATACTTAATATAATGTAATGAAGTGAAGTGACATGTGGCCAAGTATGGTGACCCATACTCGGAATTAGTGCTCTGCATTTATCCCATCCTAAGTGCACACACACAGCAGTGAACACACACACCGTGAACACACACCCGGAGCACAAGCCATTTTTTGTTGTGGCGCCCGGGGAGCAGTTGGGGGTTCGGTGCCTTGCTCAAGGCCACTTCAGTCGTGGTATTGAAGGTGGGAGAGAGCGCTGTACATTCACTCCCCCCACCTACAATCCCTGCCGGTACGAGACTTTTTCAACAGCAACCTTCCATAATGTTTGCTCAGCTTTTCATTTTTTAATTTTTTTTATCTGATATTGCTGTGCTTGTAGGTTTGAAGGAGCAACATATTATGAAGCACTTAACATGGAATTCTTAAAACCTGCTGTTTGAATAATCCTCTGAAATGTTCAGGACTTGAGTTGTCTCATGCAGCTTTCCCATTCCAGAAAAATACTATGACCTTTGCAAGTTGTGATGTAAAATGAAACTTCAGCAGACCATATCAGTTCAAATGCCACAACCTTGACCTTTACGCTGCTTTAACATAGACACTCGATGCTGTTTCATCTGTCACAATTTATTTGACTAACTCCAGTAACCAGCATCATAACTGTATCATGTTGGTTTGACTTACTCTAATAGAAACACTAAGTTTCATTCATCTCACTTTTATCTCTTGTAGGTTACATAGAGGAAGCGTGTATCATCCCGTGTCCATCTGACTGTAAGCTCAGCGAGTGGTCAAACTGGTCCCGTTGCAGTAAGTCCTGTGGCAGTGGAGTCAAAGTACGGTCCAAGTGGCTTCGGGAGAAACCTTATAACGGTGGCAGGCCCTGCCCCAAACTGGACCATGTCAATCAGGTATACAGGGAGCCTGTTATATTTTTTTAATGAATATGTGCCTGTCTTATTTTTTTAATGATTAATTACTGGGCTGCTGTACATTTTTGGATCAAAGGACTAAATGGAATAACATGTTTTTTAAATGCACATCAGTGTGGTTTATGTTCACATATTCATGGGATATTGTTTGTATATTGTAACTTTAGAGCATTACATATTGCTAGGCTAAAATTATGTGAATTTACACAGCTTCAAACGATCTTCTGAGGTTTTGGAAGTGACTAATAAATGGCATGTAACAACTTCTCTGTTTTCTGCATTTCTCCCTTTCATCTTCTCTCTCTCTCTCTCTCTCTCTCTCATCATGGCGGGAATTCTGCAACAGGCTCAGGTAAAAATCTCAGGTTTTAAATGATTGATGGTGGTGCATATGTGATTAACCAATTATTTTTGAATGATAATTTTTTATGCTAATTAATAATTTTTTTAATCAATTATTAATTCAAGTTCTTGATGAATATACTGTATGACTTTAAGGTCCAAGGACATAGGAATGATCTTAAAAGTGACAGGGCACATTATAAACCCGATTGGCTTGGCTCATAAATATTATGTAGGTGAAATAATTGAAAGGAAAATGGCCTTTACCTTTGAATGCAACTTTTTCTTGTTTACTGAGATGCTTTTAATTAACATCAGTAAGTAACATAAATTAGTTCATTTTAGATCATTAATTCATATTAGTTAATATATTACCTAAATTAAAATAATAATAATAATAATAAAATGAAAGAAGTTTCTTATGCTCACCAAGGCTGCAACATTTAATGTATTAATATATATTAAAATGCCATTTATTCCTGTGATGGCGAAGCTGAATTTTCAGCATCATTACTCCAGTCTTCAGTGTCACATGATCCTTCAGAAATCATTGTAATATACAGATTTAGTGCAAATGATTTTGGTGAAACATTTATTATTATTCTCAAAGTTGCTTAATATTTTTGTTTAAACAGTGAATTAATAAATGCTGTAAATGAATGTTAGTTCACTTTTAGTTCATGATAACTAAAGAACAAACAAATGTTAACTGAATAAAACCTTACAGTGAAGTGTTACCACTAAAGCTTTTAAAATATGATCATTCTCCAAAAAGCTGGCGACCAAGCTGAAACCTCTGTGGTGTTTCTCAGGTGTATGAAGTGGTACCATGTCTGAGCGACTGCAGTCAGTATGTCTGGGTGGCTGAGCCGTGGAGTGTCTGGAAGGTCAGTAATGTTGATCTGAAGGAGAACTGCGGGGAAGGTGTACAGACGAGGAAAGTCAGGTATGACTGTCTCAAACAACAACATTAACAAAGCTTTTTAGAAAGTGCATGATAATCCTAATAGATGCTTCTTTTCATGAAGGTGCATGCAGAACACTGTTGATGGACCTTCAGAACCAGTAGAAGACTATCTCTGTGATCCAGAGGAGATGCCGCTTGGAGCCAGAGAGAGCAAGTTGCCCTGTCCTGGGGACTGCGTTTTGACTGACTGGGGCCCTTGGAGTCGATGCCCATTGGTGAGAGGAAACATTGATCAGGAACACATCTAATGTTCAGTAGAGCACACAATCTTATTTGCCCCTACAGTGTTGTGATGGATAATCGGCTCTACCATAACTGCATGGTGTGTCTGACGCAACACTTCTCGGTGCAAATGTCCCCTGAAAGCCCAGCCTTTATATGATAAGTTTAAATGCACGCAGATTAGCCAGGCTGGTACCTCTTCCTTTTTTTTCCATCTCCTGTTTGAGACACCGCATGTTCTTTAGAGCTGCTCAACACCAATCGAGCATTTTAGGTCAGCCGTGCACCAGCGGTCAGTAAATACAAAGCGAAATAAGAAAACCGAGGATGGGGTTGGCCGCTCAGAGCGAGTTGCGAGTTCACACATGAAATCGCTTGCTGTGGCATAAGTGTGTGTATAGGCATTATTGAGGAATCTCTCAGGGGGAGGGTTACTTACGTCTGTCTCAGTGTGATTCCCAGGCACGCTGCCACCAAACTGCAAGGGTAGCTAATTGCCATGGATACTGAGAGTAGCCCTGCGGTGAAAATGCGGGAAGGCTTAAAACATCTTACACATGACATCAGAGAGGAATTTATTTCCCTCCGAAAGAGCTGCCAACGTCTGAAATAACAAGGAAAATGTGAAAGCGAAATTAATCCGCTGCACATATGCTGAATATTTCAAGATGTCCTCTCTTTTTCCATTTGATTGTTCTTTTGTTGTTCATTGATCATCGTTTATTCATTGAAAGCTTTGTTTTTTTGAAGCCATGCAATGTGAATAGTACAAGGCAGAGGACCGCCAGCCCTAGACGTCAGCCTGGGAAAGAGAAACAGTGTCCTTCAACTACAGAGAAAGAAACGTGCACCCTGAACACCAACTGCTTCCATTACTCCTATAATATTACAGGTAAATATTGACTGAATCTTAACTAGAACATGCTGGCTGCCAGATACATGCGAAGACTAAGAAATCCCTGAGATCTGATTTGACAAATGTGGCTATTCATCTGTCATCTGGCCTCTCAACCTTCATTTCCATCCATGTTCATTTTAATAGTTTAAGAGTCAGTTTGGAAGCTCGTGACTTTTGCTAATACTGATTATAAACAAATTTCAACTTGATAACAGCATTAATTGTCTATTTTGTATATTGTGTTTTTACTATTTTACACATTGTCTATTTTGTATATTTTAGCTCAAACAATAGATTTTGCATGATGGTTGAATCCTAGGGAATGCATGAAAAAATGCACAGTATATCCTGAATGCAATGCAATAAAATATACAAATATAAATAAAACATTTTAGATTATTTTTCCCCTCTAAGAATAATTTTGTTTTTACTATTTCACACATGGAACAAATGTAATGTGAAATAGTATTTTAGTATTAAGTGTTATTTTAGTATTATGTTTTTAGTAATATACTATTAGTATTTATTAGCTTTTATTTTTATATTTTCATTTTAATAATAATAATTATTATTATTATTTATTTCAGTCATTTTTTTTTTTTTTACACTGAAGACTGGAGTAAAGGCTGCTGAGAATTCAGCTTTGCCATCACAGGAATAAATTACATTTTATAATATATTAAAACAGAAACTACTTTTTTTAAACTGTAAAAATAGTTGACACTATTACAGTGTTTACTTCATGCAGCCTTCTTACTGACTTACTGATCTTATTGACCCCAAAACCTATCCACGAAGAAAGCTGAATATGGGATCATACACAGAGAGAAACCCACTTTATCTTAACACTACTTAAGAAATGAGTGGTCATTATTTTTAGGTTTAGCAGTGGTATTTTACTGATAGGTTTTTAGAAGGAAAATACATAAATACCTTTAAGTACTTGCTTTGTATTCACTTTAGTAACACACATTTTGAAGTTTTATAAAGGTTTTGTTATTTAGTTCTTTGTGTTACAACCTGCCATGCAAAATAATTGTTCTTGTGAGAGGAGGAGTTTTATTTGCAAGCATCCCCTGGGCGCCACTCTTAAACAGCAGGATGCATTCTGCCCGAAAGAACCTACACTCCATTTCTCTCCATCCCTCTCCTCGGCCCTGCAGAATCGATTTAAGAAAATCAAGAGGGGGAGAGATGAATATTCAGAGTGGTTTCAGGGCCTGGAATTAGGCTTGAAAAATGCCTGGCAGATTAAGTTATTCACAGATGGGTGGAACATTACTACACAGAAAAGAAGACTTTCAGGTCACATATCGTTTTTTGGCTTTCCATTGGAGGGGGATTGAGTTACCTGAAATTAGTGCGTGTGTGTGTAACATGAGATGATTCACTTACTGTAAAAGCCTTTATTTCATTGGAGGAGTCACTTTGCTTGATGCATCATCTTTAGCAAGCATGAGAAAAACTAGGGAGTTGTGCTTCCAGTATGTGAGTGAATTTAAAATAGCATTTGTCATGTCTTATAGAAAATGTTATTTTGTGACCACAGCGAACCTCAAATACTAAGGGTTTTAAAATTTTAACAACATTACAATGCAGCAACATGAAACATCTGTTTTTCTTTCAATGTTTTTTTGTAGGGAAGCTCTGGAGAAGGAGAACTGTGATCCAGGCCTCTCAGGGAGATGGACGGCCATGTTCCTCACAGCTGGAGCAGTGGAAGCCCTGTC
Source organism: Sinocyclocheilus grahami (assembly GCF_001515645.1). Lineage (NCBI taxonomy): Eukaryota > Metazoa > Chordata > Actinopteri > Cypriniformes > Cyprinidae > Sinocyclocheilus > Sinocyclocheilus grahami. The sequence goes on from NW_015506294.1 coordinate 74,665, forward strand.
CTGTTAAACCCTGCTACAGCTGGAGGTACAGCGCCTGGTCTCCATGCAAATCTGAGGTGAGTTTGCTGATCAATCACTCAGATTTCTTTATTCATTTTGGACAATAAGCTGAATTATATATTTTAAGCTGTACTTCATGGATGCTGTTCTTTAAAAAAAAGTAATATCTGTGTAAATATGAAGTGTATGAAGAATTTGTGGGTATAATATGTCACAGTTTAGTTTATTTTGCTATCCTCACTTACATAAATTAACTATACTGTAGTGTTCTGCACCCACTAGTAAAACAATATGAAAAATTATATCTGGTGTCTGAATAATTTTTGGTTTGGCAGTATATGTACAAGTAAATATATTAATTGTAACAGCTACCCATCTCACTCATACAATACATTGTCCTACAATATCTGTGCAATGTATGAATATGTGCGTACATATATAGTCCTATTTTCCCAACATACTGAATTTATTAATATTTGTCAGTAAATAAATGAAATAAATGCACAATGAACTCACATTATTTATTTGAAAAAGCATCTTAGTAAAGGTGCTGGCACATTTACCGCTGCTTGACGAGGGTGAAATCCAGTCATTTCAATAGGAATCAGTGCGATCGGGAGTTTTGCATGAGGGTGAAAAAGTTCCCCACAATCCACCACATTGACCAACAAAAAAAACTGCTTGTGACCTGAGCTTCATGTATCAACAATGAACAATGGACTTGTTGTGAAATGTTGCTGAAATTTGACTAATGTGACCGCACCTTAATGCGTAAAAAAGTAACCTGATTGCATAAAACCTATGTAATGCAATGAACGTTTCCGATATAAACATCTTAAGCAGGTTTCATCTTACTTGAGGCACACTTTGCTATAGTAAACCACCATCACTTCATTTCATTTCATCTGCAGCAGTGTTTAGGTATATTTAGAATACTCCCCAATCTTCTCCTGCTTTGGCCTTTCCGCAGCGTTTGTGCCGTCGTCTTCCTCCTGTCATCAGTCTGGTTTTCAGGACCCAACAGGCGGTTTAATTAAAGACAACAGACAGAAGACACAGCCTCTCTCTTCTCTCCTTTCTTCCCGTCTCTGTCTTTCTCCTTCCCCCCTCGTACCTCATGCCCCCGTCACAGTGCAGGCTGTGAGAGAATATTGACTCTGGCCTTTGTTCTCGGCTGCCTGTCTCTAAAGTGTCTTCTGACAGCCCTCAGCAGTCTCCAGCAGCATTGCTTCACTTGTGCCTCATCTTTTTAGAGATTTTCAGCAGCTATGAAAAAAATAATGCCGGTAGCTGACAGTGCGGAACACGAGGACGGAGAAACAATGCTGGGATTTCTTCCTGCCTCATTTTGTATCACCATGAGAAGTTTTGCTCTGTCAAGGTCTAGAGCTCCAAAGACGCTGTGTAGAGTTCATCCTCAATCTCCACTAGGAGTACAAAAAGTGTATTTATTTATTTTAATTTTTTTACCACAGCTGGTGTCCAATTGTAGTCATTCATGTCAAAACTCCCTGTTTCCTTAGGGTGCACGGTGTGGAGAGGGCCTGCGCTTCAGGAACGTGTCCTGCTTTGTGTCTGATGGCTCGGGGAAGAATCCAGGCAGTATGGTGGAGGAGGAACTGTGTGGAGACCTGGAGCAGACAGTGGATGGGGACAAACAGATCATCCTGCAGGAGTCCTGCACGGTGCCCTGCCCAGGTAACAACTGTGACGACATGCTGTTGTAAATCCACTACACTGATGTAAATCTTGGGTTCAGCAACTGTCAAAGATATTGTAATAACGTGAGACATTAATCACATGGTTAATTACATGAATATTTGTTATAATATACACTACTATTCAAAAGTTTAGGATCAGTAAATGTAAATTTTAAGTGTATTTATTTTTTTTTATTAAAAAAAATATATATATATTTTTAATTGATCAGAAGTAACATTAAAGACATTTATAATGTCACAAAAGATTTCTTTTTCAAATAAATGATGTTCTTTTGAACTTTATATTCTTTAAAGAATATCATATTAAACAGCACAATAGTTTTCAACATTGATAATAATAAGAAATGTTTCTTGAGCAGCAAATCAGCATATTAGAATGATTTCTGAAGGATCATGTGACACTGAAGACTGAAGAGTAATGATGCTGAAAATTCAGCTTTGCCATCACAAGAAATAAATTATATTTTTAAATATATTAAAACAGAAAACAATTCAATTGTAATATTATTTCTGTTTTTACTGTATTTTTGAGCAAATGAATGCAGCCTTGGTGAATATAACAAACTTCTTTCAAAAACAGTAAAAAAAAAACGTTTTAATGGTAATGTATGTTATTTAGTAAAGTAAATAGTAAATATATAAATATTGTTTTTATTTTATTTATTGTAATGACAATATAAAAGCCAATTATGTAGTTTAGCAAAAACATATCATGCTTTCTCCCTCCTCCTTCAAAAAAAAAAAATCAAGCAGTATAAATTGGCCTTTATACTTTGAAAAATCACAATCTTGTGTTCCTCTCTCTAGCAGTTAGCTCACTTTTAAATTGGTCAGACCTACTCTGGCACATTTACAAGGCATCTTTTATGAGACACTCTGTGAAATATTCACTGGGATATCACAGCTATGACTCAACGCCCTCATATATCTTGCTGTATTACCTCATACAAGCTGGAGAATTAAACTTCATGGCTTGTTGTCCATTATAGTACTGTAATTTCACAGGAAATGGATGGAAACAAAAAAAAAAAAATATATATATATATATATATTTTTTTATTTTTTTTATTTTTCAGACAGGCTTTTGAAAGCTTTTTATTTCAGCAAGTGAGTGACAGATAGTAAGACAACATTTTGACATGTCCATTGTGGCAGTAGTAGAGAGTCGTGATTGAGGATTTATTAGGGGACAGTGACAGTAACAACACACCCGCACATGTCAGTGCAGATTTGTGTTGTGGTAGTGTGAGTTACATGATGCTTTGCCCACAGTGTAGTTGTGACTTTTTTTTTTAAAGTTGCACAGTTCTTCACTTGCTCTGACCTTTGACCCCATCATTCATTCTTTATTGTTGAAGCGTAGCTCCCTGGCACACATCCCGTCTCGCCCCGTTCTATAAACCTCCATCTGGGACCTACCGCTGTGCTCCCTCTGTCTTCCCTATTTTTTCCTGTTCCGATCTCTTTTTTCACACAAATGTTTCTTAAATGACGATGATGCACCCTTTGTGCATTTGAATATTCATCCCAGTGTTGTGTAACTTCATCAGCTATTCACACACAGACTCGAGTGTACTCTGTGAACTCAGGTGTCACATCTGTCTCTGGCGTTCCGCTGCGCACGTGCTCTGATAATCACCATCATAGGATTAGGGCTTTATGGAATGACAACTTTATGAATAATTAATACTCTGGGAAATATTCACAAATCAGGACTGCTATTACAACGGGACAGACTGACCTACTTCTGTTGAAAAAACACCCTGAGATCACAAAAAAAAAAAGTCTTAATATCCCTGACAAAGAAAAAGAAAGTCTGCAAGTGGAATTTGTTATTGTTAGACCCTGTAGGTTGACAATGCAAAAACTTTTTTAATTCTTTAGGGTTTTAGATTAAATCTATTAATGAATCACTAGGCCCACACAGACTATGTGCCTGGAGCTCCTCATAAATCCCCAAGGACTTCTGCAGAGTTGAAACTTTGTCACTTGCAAAGTTTATTTGTTTATTAAACATTTTGGTGAATTTAATTATGCCTTCAGCTACCAGTAACACTGTAGAACTCTCAGCACCATTTTATATCATTTTTCAGCAAAATTCACATTTATAGCTGTGACGTATTTTACATCTATAATTAGAATAAAAAAAGTTTACATTTAAATTTTGCGATTAGCAGAATGACAAAAAGTAAGTAAATACATAACATTTTCAAACTACCTTTGCAAATGCCAATATCAATTACCCATGAGTTTTCTGACAGAGGTGTTTATGTATTTGTCAGGTGAGTGTTACCTTACAGAATGGGCTGTGTGGAGCCTGTGTCAGCTGAGCTGTATCAGCGGGGACGATCTGGGATTTGGTTCGGTGCAGGTGCGTTCTCGTGCCGTTCTAGCCCAGGAACCTGAGAACCTTCTTCAGTGTCCAGAACAGGAATGGGAAGCCAGACCATGTACAGGTGAGCCAAAAATCTATGCGTTTATGGAAGACAATACAGTTTCACTGTAAAAATGAGTTTACAAAATTGTAAAAAAAACAAACATTATTATAGTTTTCATTATGTATTTATTTTTTTGAATGTATCACTGTTAATACTGTTTTATGTGTTTAAGAGGGCCAGTGTTATGAGTACAAATGGATGATCGGTCCATGGAAAGGCTCGTCTCGACAAGTCTGGTGCCAGCGCTCTGATGGATTGAATGTCACAGGTGTGTTTGAAATTAAATTATATTAAAAGAAATAAAATAAAATAGAATCAAATAAAATATTTTGAATTAATACATAAGGGCCCGGTTTCAAAGACAGGGCTTAGCCTAAGCCAGGGTTAGACCTTAGTTCAATTTGGACATTTAAGTAGAAAAAAACATTGCTGGTGTGCATCTTGAGACAAAACAGTGGCAGTGACATATTTTAAGACATGTCAGTGCAAGTTACTTTCAGTTAAAACCGCTCAAACATGCATTTTAGTCCAGGACTAGCTTAAGCCTTGTCTGTGAAACCAGGGGAAGAAGTTTTATGAATTAATATTTGGATTTAATTTTTATACTGTATATAGGAGGGCAGAAAATAATGGTGCATCCCCAGGTGGACAAATTGTAGAAGCAGAGATAAGCCACTCTGTATCTGTTTTTGATATTCAGAGAAAAAAAATGAAACCATCACTATGACAGAAGCGTCAATATTCTCTCCTCAGAGAGTGTTTGATGACAGACTGTGGTTTGAGATAAAGTTGACGTCCTATGCTGTCATTTCCTGTCAGGAAAGGCTGAAGTGTTCGCTGTCTCCTCTTATACATTTGTATATACTTTATGGAAATAAGCTTTTAATCCATGACAATGTGTCACCCACATTTAATCCCATTCACCATTATTCCAGCTGTCCTCCCATGTTAATGTGTATGTGTGTGTGTACTTCTGCGTCTCTCCTTGTTTTGGTGCAGGCGTGGAAATGCACGGGAACAGAAGTATGCCCCTCACACTCTGCTGTGGAACATCATAAATGCATTGCAATATGAGATTTAATTGAGTTTTGTATGCCATATTAATGCGACTTGGAATCAATCCCTGTGATTTTCAAATGTTTATTTGTCCTCTATGTCAAACTGTCCAAACTGACCTCGTTCCAGATGGCACACACGAGTCTGGTCACTTGTG
>NW_015506294.1:82953-118622 GCF_001515645.1 Sinocyclocheilus grahami
AAAAAAAAAAAATCAAGCAGTATAAATTGGCCTTTATACTTTGAAAAATCACAATCTTGTGTTCCTCTCTCTAGCAGTTAGCTCACTTTTAAATTGGTCAGACCTACTCTGGCACATTTACAAGGCATCTTTTATGAGACACTCTGTGAAATATTCACTGGGATATCACAGCTATGACTCAACGCCCTCATATATCTTGCTGTATTACCTCATACAAGCTGGAGAATTAAACTTCATGGCTTGTTGTCCATTATAGTACTGTAATTTCACAGGAAATGGATGGAAACAAAAAAAAAAAAATATATATATATATATATATTTTTTTATTTTTTTTATTTTTCAGACAGGCTTTTGAAAGCTTTTTATTTCAGCAAGTGAGTGACAGATAGTAAGACAACATTTTGACATGTCCATTGTGGCAGTAGTAGAGAGTCGTGATTGAGGATTTATTAGGGGACAGTGACAGTAACAACACACCCGCACATGTCAGTGCAGATTTGTGTTGTGGTAGTGTGAGTTACATGATGCTTTGCCCACAGTGTAGTTGTGACTTTTTTTTTTAAAGTTGCACAGTTCTTCACTTGCTCTGACCTTTGACCCCATCATTCATTCTTTATTGTTGAAGCGTAGCTCCCTGGCACACATCCCGTCTCGCCCCGTTCTATAAACCTCCATCTGGGACCTACCGCTGTGCTCCCTCTGTCTTCCCTATTTTTTCCTGTTCCGATCTCTTTTTTCACACAAATGTTTCTTAAATGACGATGATGCACCCTTTGTGCATTTGAATATTCATCCCAGTGTTGTGTAACTTCATCAGCTATTCACACACAGACTCGAGTGTACTCTGTGAACTCAGGTGTCACATCTGTCTCTGGCGTTCCGCTGCGCACGTGCTCTGATAATCACCATCATAGGATTAGGGCTTTATGGAATGACAACTTTATGAATAATTAATACTCTGGGAAATATTCACAAATCAGGACTGCTATTACAACGGGACAGACTGACCTACTTCTGTTGAAAAAACACCCTGAGATCACAAAAAAAAAAAGTCTTAATATCCCTGACAAAGAAAAAGAAAGTCTGCAAGTGGAATTTGTTATTGTTAGACCCTGTAGGTTGACAATGCAAAAACTTTTTTAATTCTTTAGGGTTTTAGATTAAATCTATTAATGAATCACTAGGCCCACACAGACTATGTGCCTGGAGCTCCTCATAAATCCCCAAGGACTTCTGCAGAGTTGAAACTTTGTCACTTGCAAAGTTTATTTGTTTATTAAACATTTTGGTGAATTTAATTATGCCTTCAGCTACCAGTAACACTGTAGAACTCTCAGCACCATTTTATATCATTTTTCAGCAAAATTCACATTTATAGCTGTGACGTATTTTACATCTATAATTAGAATAAAAAAAGTTTACATTTAAATTTTGCGATTAGCAGAATGACAAAAAGTAAGTAAATACATAACATTTTCAAACTACCTTTGCAAATGCCAATATCAATTACCCATGAGTTTTCTGACAGAGGTGTTTATGTATTTGTCAGGTGAGTGTTACCTTACAGAATGGGCTGTGTGGAGCCTGTGTCAGCTGAGCTGTATCAGCGGGGACGATCTGGGATTTGGTTCGGTGCAGGTGCGTTCTCGTGCCGTTCTAGCCCAGGAACCTGAGAACCTTCTTCAGTGTCCAGAACAGGAATGGGAAGCCAGACCATGTACAGGTGAGCCAAAAATCTATGCGTTTATGGAAGACAATACAGTTTCACTGTAAAAATGAGTTTACAAAATTGTAAAAAAAACAAACATTATTATAGTTTTCATTATGTATTTATTTTTTTGAATGTATCACTGTTAATACTGTTTTATGTGTTTAAGAGGGCCAGTGTTATGAGTACAAATGGATGATCGGTCCATGGAAAGGCTCGTCTCGACAAGTCTGGTGCCAGCGCTCTGATGGATTGAATGTCACAGGTGTGTTTGAAATTAAATTATATTAAAAGAAATAAAATAAAATAGAATCAAATAAAATATTTTGAATTAATACATAAGGGCCCGGTTTCAAAGACAGGGCTTAGCCTAAGCCAGGGTTAGACCTTAGTTCAATTTGGACATTTAAGTAGAAAAAAACATTGCTGGTGTGCATCTTGAGACAAAACAGTGGCAGTGACATATTTTAAGACATGTCAGTGCAAGTTACTTTCAGTTAAAACCGCTCAAACATGCATTTTAGTCCAGGACTAGCTTAAGCCTTGTCTGTGAAACCAGGGGAAGAAGTTTTATGAATTAATATTTGGATTTAATTTTTATACTGTATATAGGAGGGCAGAAAATAATGGTGCATCCCCAGGTGGACAAATTGTAGAAGCAGAGATAAGCCACTCTGTATCTGTTTTTGATATTCAGAGAAAAAAAATGAAACCATCACTATGACAGAAGCGTCAATATTCTCTCCTCAGAGAGTGTTTGATGACAGACTGTGGTTTGAGATAAAGTTGACGTCCTATGCTGTCATTTCCTGTCAGGAAAGGCTGAAGTGTTCGCTGTCTCCTCTTATACATTTGTATATACTTTATGGAAATAAGCTTTTAATCCATGACAATGTGTCACCCACATTTAATCCCATTCACCATTATTCCAGCTGTCCTCCCATGTTAATGTGTATGTGTGTGTGTACTTCTGCGTCTCTCCTTGTTTTGGTGCAGGCGTGGAAATGCACGGGAACAGAAGTATGCCCCTCACACTCTGCTGTGGAACATCATAAATGCATTGCAATATGAGATTTAATTGAGTTTTGTATGCCATATTAATGCGACTTGGAATCAATCCCTGTGATTTTCAAATGTTTATTTGTCCTCTATGTCAAACTGTCCAAACTGACCTCGTTCCAGATGGCACACACGAGTCTGGTCACTTGTGGTTGGCAGAACAGGGCAGCAAAACTTCTAAGGCTGTAATCAAAACCTCTACAGCAACCAGGTCCCTGTTTATGCATATTCATGAGTTATATTAATAAGGTGTGCAGAAGTATGAATATTCATACAGGCTGCTAATTGGTAAACATGTTTCTGCAGATGCTTACAGTTTATAGTGCACCTATAAAGAAGAGATCTTTTAACACGACAATAGCTTTATCGTATTGCTAATGATGAATTTTTACATCAAAACACACAAAGAGAAAACGCATTTCCAATTTTCCAAGTATCACCCAGTAAGCAGCTTTCTGATTTACACTGGACACAAATGACACATCTAGTGCTGGTTGTGGCCTTAACAATTGTCATGGTATCTGGCAGCGGCAGTCAAGGGTGGTTCCGGCGTTAGGGAGCAGTTCTATTTCACTGCTCTCATTGTTGATTGGATGTATTGATTCATCCCAGCTTAGAGAAAATAACACCCCTGCACTGGCCGCCGGCTGCCCATTTCAGTGCTTTTATAGATACCGTGGATTCCCACAGGCTGCGATTTGTAGAAAGGAAGATGGAAAGTGAGCGAAAGGATGTTGAGATTGTACACATAGGCGACCCAAGAAGAGGATCATTTTTAATTGTGTTGGCTGACGATAAAACGGGCAAAAATCCCATGGATTTACGTTGGAGTAGCCCAAGTCTGAATATCTAGGGAACAGTATATATAGACCGAGAATGGGCTAGAAATTACGTACAAATGCCCTAGTAACCCCTCAGAACACCTTAGCAACCATCCAGAACATCCTAGTAATGACCTAGAAAACACTCAGAATACCTTGCAACAGGGTCCAGGGACCCCTAGGGTCCACAAAGTAAGGAACAAGGGTTCAGAAAATGTAAAATAAAATAAAATTAAATTAAATTGTGAATACAGATATATTAAATATTTAATATATTCTTAAATTGTACGTCTAACTATGAAAGCCCATGTCCACTGCATAAGAAAAAAAAAAAGCCCAATATTTTGTTAATTCATAGTTCTGACATAAAATCATAATTATGAGATAAACATTTTAGATACTAAGTCATAATTATGACAGCATTTCAATTGTCAAAATTGACAAAAGAAGTCAAAATTATAAGATAAAAAGCCATAATTATGACATGTGAAAAAATTATGAGATAAAAAGTCACACTATAATATAGATTTCCACATCTAACAGCACTAATGGTGGGTAGAAAAAATACATGTTGTTTAATAGATAACATCTTACTATGAACTATTTTTCTGGATATTTTACATATTTATTTATTTTATTTTATTTTTCACACTGTAAATTGGCTAACATATTCTAGGAAGGGGTTTTTCAGAAAGGGATCATCATATTTGAGGAGTCCATGGCATAAAAAAATTATGAAAACCCTTGCTTTTCCAAATACTAGGAAGGTTTTCTGTCCATTTTTTCCCCCAGAAAATGTACAAATCTAGTTGAGTTTTAATTGCATGCATATCAGTTAACACAGCAGTAATATCATAACACGAGAGGTTTTAAGCCTGATTTAAATTGGAGTAAAGCATGTCTGGCACTGTTTAGCATTACCAAAGAGAGAAGAAAAGAGGATGAATGTGGGAGAGCAACAGAATGCAGAGTCTTTGATGCCTCCTGCCTCCAGGTCAATGCCGTAGCTGAAAATGGGCATGTGTTTGTGTGTGTGAGTGTGACAATGTCATTAAACAATGTTTATATAAAACTTTGAACTCTTTGCCTGCAGGTGGATGCCCGTTGACAAGCGAGCCGGTGTCTGACAGATCATGTGACCCAGCCTGCGTCAAACCTCGCTCCTACTGCACTGAGGTTAGTATGTGTGCATGTTTATGTGTGGACTTCTGCTGAGGTGGGATGCTGGGATGTAGGGATGCAGGCAGACTGTAAACAGGGTTGCATGGATATTCAATACAGCAGGATTAGACTTCCTCCAGAGGAGAGGGAGAGAGTCCTGGAATGTATAATGGGAAATGCTATAACATGAGAACCAAGCTGCACCGGCTATAATAGCGAGATTTGCTATTCGCTTATCAACAGATACCATCTTAATAAGCTTAGATGGAAACTATTAAAGCCACTTTACTGTTCAGTCTTTTTCTGATGAAAAATAACAGTGTTAGCCTTATGCATGGACTTTATCAAGCTCTGTGACCAATGTCAGAGGATATTAAAAGCAGTAACACTGCTAGTGCTGTAGAGATCAGTACAGGCCAAATAAAACACCTTAGGGAAGATAAGTCACTATCAGTTGAGAGCTTTATATTATTCTGGATGGCAGCACTGTTTTGGAGTGGTTGGTGTGTTTGAATGTGTTAATGCTTGCATATGCCTTTGATTTGTAAAATCCTTTAAATAAATGATCAAGATATAGTGTCATAAGTATATACACTCTTAAAAATAAAGGTGCTTCAAAAGGTTCTTCAAGTGATGCCATAGAAGAACCATTTTTGGTTCCACAAAGAACCATTCAGTCAAAGGTTCTTTAAAGAACCATCTCTTTCTTGCGTTTTTGTAATCTGAAGAACCTTCTTTCGCCACAAAGAACCTTTTGTGAAACAGAAAGGTTCTTCAGATGTTAAAGGTTCTTTATGGAACCATTAAGACAAAAAGGTTCTGCTATGGCATCGTGAAGCACCTTTATTTTTAAGAGTGTAGACGTACAGTTTGAGTGTGGTAAGATGTGGTAGTTTGTGTATGTTGTATGCCATACAAGTAAAAATGGAGTTCAAATGAATAGAGCTACTCTTTATTTTACTTTTACTCTTTTGCAACTTTCTTAATCATTTTCTTTAATGTCTTATTATTATTATTATTATTACTATTATTATTATTAGGGGTTCAAGCACGTAGTGCTGAAACCCTATTGTAATTATTATTATTATTATTATTATTATATTTTAGGTAATATTTCCAAACATTGTTTGTAAAACTGTTATTAGAACAAATTATTTATAAATAAATGTAATAATCTCTTTTCTACAAGAAAATAGCAGAGTTAAAATGAATAGAACTACCATTTATTTGTCAACCTTTTTATTTTATTTTATAATCTCCTCTGCAACTTTGTTTTACTTAATTTAACTTCTTTAATGTAATATAATTTAATTTCTTTCAAATATTATTGTAATTTCCAATTAACAATAAAACAGTTATTTGAGAACATTTGTTTTTAAAACTTGTCTAGAAACTTGTCTCAAATGGTGCACTATACACTAATCACTTACACTATGTTCTCACTTTATGGACTCACTTTATGTGTGTTTCTTTTCCTCACAGCCAGATAGAAATGGGGAATGCTTCTGGCTTACTGTATATGATCACATGTCAAAAAATATTTAAAATTGCCTGGAAACATTTTGTCCACACTCTCCCCTATATATACAGTATATATGTATAGAGAGAGAGAGAGAGAGAGTATATGTGTGTATGTATGTATGTATGTACGTATGTATGTATGTTTGTTCGTTCGTTCGAAGATAATCCTACATGAAATGTAAACATTCATTGTGAGCTACCACATTTTTCCTGCAGCGTGTGATTTCCCCCATTGCATATGAACTGAATGTTATATGCAAATGCAGATTGTGAGCATGTCTGAATCGGGTCTCCTGCTGTGTAGTGAATCCCTCTACTATAGGAAGAAACCGACAGTATTCATATCCGTTTCTGTGCTACATCCAGACCTTCTCTTCTGTGCACGTCTTTATAGATGCAAATGCCCCAGTGCATTCTGGTTTTCCCGTGATCGCATAGATCTGACAAGGGCTGTGTTTACGTGTGGGCTGATTATCCTCCCAAGATTGCAGTGGGAATAAGAGACTCCCTGCAGACAGCAGGAACCTGGGGGTTTCTCCACATATATTTTGCACACAAGCACTCAGGTCTGCAGAACGGTGATGCTCGTGGAGATCCAAATGTCTCGTCAGTGGAAGAACACGTGCTGGGATGTATCTTATCAACACCCACACTCAAACATGCTCTCATAGCCTTCAGGATTCACATGATCTTGATGTTTTTCAGAACAAAGAAAGCACTAAAATAGCACACCTAACACGAAAAGTATATTTGATCTGCAGAAATATTTTTAGCATTTAACAGAGATGTTAGCAGAAAGAAAGAACATTGTGACACTGGTAGAGAGAAAGCTAAGCGATGGTCACAGGAGACGGAAAGTGAATTTAATTAGCAGCTGTTTAGAAGCTGAGGGAATGCCGCAAATAGAAAGCTGTCTGTGTTTTTAACAACTGGTATGAGTGATTTTCTGCTGAGTGATTTTATTTCACCTAGCCACACTTTAAACTGACAGCATCAACTTATTTTGCAATTTATTCTGGCCGAGAAATGACCACATGCTTCAAGTAAAATTACATGTTGAAACATTTTAACATGCCATTGATAGACAAATAGACAAAACAATTTAATAATAATAAGTCCTGATTAAAAAATAAGTTCTGATAGTGTGCCTCTAATATCAAATAAACATGTTAATTGTGTATATTGATATAGTCACTGATATATTATGAATCCCTGTTTAAATGGCTTGTCCATTTCTGAATAACTTTATTAAAAAATATAATTTTTAAAATGTATTTTTCATTTATTTTAAGTACACTACTGTTCAAAAGTGGATAAAGGGGTACAATTTTTAATGGTTTTGGAAAAAAAAGTCTCTTTTGCTCACCAAGGCTACCTTTTTATATCAAAAATGCAATAAAAACAGCAATATTTTGAAATATTACTATTTAAAATAATTGTTTTCTATTTGAATATATTTTAAAATGTCATTTATTCCTGTGATGGCAAAGCTGTATTTTCTGCAGCTTTTTTTTCACATGCTGCTGATTTGGTGGTCAAGAAACATTTCTTATTATTATCAATGTTGAAAACAGTTGTGCTGCTCAATATTTTTGAAATCCTTGATATATAGAAAGTTAAAAAAAAACAGCATTTATTTGAAATGGAAATCTTTTGTAACATTATACATGTCTCTACTATCGTTTTTGATCAATTTAATGGGTAACACTTTATTTTAGGGTGTCCTTGTTACACGTTACATGTACTTACTATTATAATAACAATTAATTATGCATAATTACATGCAAGTAACCCTAAACCAAACTCTAATCCTAAACCTAACCATATAGTAAGTACATGTAGTTAATTAATATTACTCAGTACTTAAATGTATAATTACACTGCAACAAGAACACCTTAAAATAAAGTGTAACCATTTAATGCTTCCTTGGTAAATAAAAATATGAATTTATTTAATAATAATAATAATAATACATTCGTTTAATTTCCAATGTTTAATTGTGTATGCTGATTGTCTGTGGTAAACCATACCCGATTCAACTGGTGCAATGTCTCCCCCTGCAGGCTGGTGTATGCGGCTGCGAGGAGGGTTACACCGAGGTGATGACTTCTGATGGAGTGCTGGACCAGTGCACGGTCATACCGGTGCTTGAGATCCCCACCGCAGGAGACAGTAAGGCTGACGTGAAGACGATCCGAGCCCTCAACCCCACTGAGCCCACCGCCAACCTGCCAGGCCGCTCCGGACGCACCTGGTTCCTCCAGCCCTTCGGACCCGGTGAGTTTATGACTTGATATAACTCTGAGTGGTTGCAGACGACATTAGAGACATGTTCACATGCATTTATATTAAACATCAAGACTAATATTTTCACACTAACTACTGCTAACCATCTTTAACCCTTTTTGTGTATAATAAGACTTGCTTTGCTAAATAAATGTTAAAAACATATACAGTGGGCATGAAATGTATTTAGGCACAAATGTCTGAATTAAAAGTGAATAGGTTTATTTGTAATATATAAGTATAATATCACAACATTTTATGCACGTTTGCATTTTATTTAGATTGAAATTTTGTAATTTTGTCCAAGCAAATACTTTCAGAGGCCACAGTTATAAATGAAGGTCCAAACAGGAAGGGTGTTCCAAACAGGTAGAACAGAATGGCAGTGCTTTGCGTGTTGTCTTGGTTCTGAACATCTGAGGTACAGCGGTGTGTACTTGTGTTGATGTGTGTGTGTATCTGCACAGATGGCAAACTGAAGACCTGGGTGTATGGTGTGGCAGCTGGAGCTTTTGTACTGCTAGTGTTCATTGTCTCTATGACTTACTTAGCCTGGTAAGAACATTTGTTATAACAGCAAACGAGATATTTTGTTCATTCCATAAATCTGCTTTATTCTATCCATCTTTTTTATCATTTATTTATGTTAACCCATGTAAGTTGCTTTCAACTTGACTGCTTCACTTCATTTTCCTAATCAATACTTTTGTCTTGTTTCCCACCAAAAATATTGAAAAAATGTATAAGATAAAATAAAACGTTCATATTAAAACCTTACTTGAAGTAACACGTTTAAGGGATTATATTTTAAATGATTATTAATTAAATAATTTTTAAGCTTAAACCTCCATAAATATTGTTAGATAAGAAAAAAAAACTTAATTTAAAATACATTCTCTAAAAGTTGAGTAAATGAAATTTATTTTAACGATTTTTACACATTTTTCCTATAAGACAAGACAAAAATACTGATTAAGATTTTTTTTTTCTTTCTTTTTCCATTTATCTCACTTCTCATTTGTATCCCCAACCCCTTCATATCTATCAGTTTTTGTGTGCTGGCCCGGCGCTCTCCTCCGAGCCCGGACCCTTCCATTACCTCTGTGGTTTGGGTCGGACCCAACGACCAAGAGATGATATATACCTGCCCTGACTGTCAGCGCATTGAGACTCAGTTCAACTAGAGCTCTCAGCTCAGTCCCTTCCCTCATGGCCTTGTCCTGTGGCCAATCATGTCCATCACCTATGCCTTCTCACTGTCACATGTGCCTTTCTGACCAATCACATGGAGCTGTTTGGTGGAGGTGAGCAGGTAGATCTACTGGAGTTTAGTAGTCTAGCTTTATATACACTGCTAAAAAATAACTTCTTAAAGGGATAGTTCACCCAAAAATTGTAATTGTATCATTTACTCACCCTTATGTTGTTCCAAACCTGTATAAGTTTCCTTCTTGTATAAGAAGATATTTTGAAGAATACTGCTAATCAAACAGCTGATGGTCCCCATTGACTTCCATAGTATTTCTTTCCCTACTATGGAAGTCAATGGTGACCAAAAATTGTTGATTACCAGAATTCTTCAAAATATCTTCGCTTGTGTTCAATATAAGAAAGAAACTTATACAGGTTTGGAACAACATGAGGGTGAGTAAAAGATAACTCATTTTTTATTTTTTATTTTTTGGGTGAACTATTCTTTTAACAAATGTTTAATGAGTCTTTTTTTATTTATGCCTCATTAAAAAAGTCAATAAAACAATATACATTTATCTGAGAAACAGTGATTGTTGTTATCTTAAAACTCTATACTTAAAACAAATGGAAATAAATCTGTTAGTGCAGACAAAATACACTTCTATTCAAGACACATTCACTGTAAAACCTCTAATGCATCATGGAGCATTTTAACAGACTAAATTACATATGTAATGAAATTATTAAAAATGTGACCCTGGACCACAAAATCAGTCATAAGCATGCTATTTTTGTAGCAATGGTCAAAAATACACTGCATGGGTCAAAATTATCGATTTTTCTTTTATGCCAAAAATCATTAGTACACTAAGTATAAAGATCATGTTCCATGAAGATATTTTGTAAATTTCCTACCATTAAATATATCAAAACTTAATTTTTGATTAGTAATATGCATTGCTAAGAACTTCATTTGGACAACTTTAAAGGCAATTTTTTTTTCAATATTTTTTTTCTTTTGCACCCTCAGATTCCAGATTTTCAAATAGTTGTATCTCGGCCAAATATTGTCCTATCCTAACAAACCATACATCAATGGAAAGCTTATTTATTCAGCTTTCAGATGTATATGATGTATAAATCTCAATTTTTTAAAAATTGACCCTTATGACTGGTTTTGTAATCCAGGGTCACGTATGTCATAGAATGTTCCAATAAATAAATAAAAAAATACAATGAAATGTGAGCATAAATAAATATTGTGTAAAATAATATTAAATGTGCCTTAAAATGAAAAGCCTCATGAAATATGAAATGAAATACACCTTGAAATGAAATGATACAGAAAATAAAATTCAGCATTATGTGACATATTTATAATTTCATCATATATATACAGTATTTAATTTATTCTCTTAAATCACATCATAATGCACTGTTGTAACTGGAAAATAAAGATTGTTATTATTTAGAAAATACATTAAGAATAGGATTTTTGCAGTGTATCTATACAAATAGGCTAATATGTTCAAAGAAATGTTTGAATATACATTAGGCAAATATTGTAACCCGTTTCTTTTCCCACACTGCCCCCTCATGGTCAGGTCTAACATAACCATCATCATCATCATCATCATCATCATCAATGAACACTCATAATTTTTCTCTGTGATGCAAAATACTGATATATTCCTTGATGTTGACCATATCTCTCTCTCTCTCTCTCTCTCTCTCTCTCTCTCTCTCTCTATATAAGTTATTCTGATAATAGTTGACTTTTGAGCTAAAATGACCCTGAGGTTTAGAGGATGTTGTATTCACATGTGTCCCTATCTCTGTGTCATAGTACTCACTAAGGTAAGTTTGGTTTGTAGAGTTTAGTGGGCTGGGACGTGCTGCTGGCTGCTTCCCTGTTCTCTCCACTGCTAAAGCTATGCTTCCTGTAAAAGTTAGCATGGCAGCCGATTACTAAACATAATAATTAATAATCACTTCTGACCACTTTTAACATCTGTCTTCATGCCTTATCTAGTTAAATATTTAATTAAAAGTTGCAAAATAATACACTGCACACTTAAATGACAAATGTGCAGTACAGGGTTATTATATAAATGTTTAACATATTAAAATGTTTAAACATTTAATGTATAAACATTTCCATTACTTGAAATGTAAATAAAATTAAATACATATTTTAAAACGGATTTTACTTATTTGCCAGCGAAACATGTATCATTTTAATTTAATTTAACTTGATGTACTAAAATAACTAAAACTGAAATTGAAATAAAGTGACTATATATATATAAAAAAATTATAATAATAAAAATGACAAACACCAGAAAATTACTAAAACTTTAAAAAGAAAATATTAGAACTCATTTAAAATATGAATAAGCGCTTTAATAATATCTCAGTGATACTAAAATTACAGTGATGATGTGTGTAATATTATATTGGGATAAGCTACGTTAGATTCATCTATTGCATGATAAAAAGGCCTTTGCTAATGCATGGCAACCAGCAGCAGTGCATGGACATCTAACAACATAAAATGCCTTGGAAAAACACAAATGTGAGGCATTTCGATATAGCAAAATGATAAAACATGAATAAACAGATGCAATCGATATAAAGGTGACAGATTTAATGCTCTGTTATACAACATTAGATGTACAGTAATAGGTCAGAGCTTTTCAAATATAGATTTAGTTCATATGTGCAGGTAAACAAGCTTGCTATCTTATTGCATCTGTTGAAGTAACATGTAGTTGCTTTGTAATAATAGCTATTATTTTTTCCACAGCAAAAAGCCAAAGAAGCCCCAGAGAAGACAGATGAACAACAGACTCAAGCCTCTGACGCTGGCTTACGACGGCGATGCTGACATGTAGCTTAACCACGTTTGCTTCATACTACAGATACTCGCCTCCTTTCACAGTCGGCCATCGGTACAAGCCTCAAACAAGGAGACTCGCGCAAACTCACCGACTGCTTTTTATAAGACGCTAATGGAACCTCAGAGAGAGAGACTCGATCTGGGTTTATATAATGTTTCTCCCCCCTCCTTTTTTTACGTTCAAGTTTTTTGACTTTATTTCACGAGAGCCTTCATAAAATCTTCAAAAATCTTCTTCAGGAAGTCTGCCTTCACCTCTCTGCCATCGACATCTTTCTGTAACATAGACTTTAGTCTTTCAGGAGGAAAGTTGCAGGAGCTTTTTTGAAATTGGGAAGTTTTTTTGCTGAGAAAGCACAAAATATACCCGTCTCCTGTTTAGTCCTGCAATATGTACATTGTCTGTGGCTGTTGGGAGGTCGCATGTTCAGACAAACTAAATACACAATAGCATTTTCAGCCCCGAAACGCTCAATATTGTGTGATCAGAAGGATAAAAGACTGCAGATTGAATGGGCTCTCTAGCGCCCCCTATAGAAACTCTGGCCTGCCTTTCCCCCTTTCTGTATCCAGGCTCTATTTTGCACTATATTAGTGCAGCATGAACATTTACTTATAGCATTGCCATAGAAAACTGCCTCTCGCAAAACAAGATGATGTACAGTCTTGTGCTAGACACGTTTCTTTTTTTTTAAAAAGAGAGCGAGAGAGAACAAAAGTAGCCCTTTTTCTTCTGATGGAACTCACTGGTGTTTGTTTATACATACTTGTTTACTGGTTACCTCCTGTTTGTGATAAAGGGGCTGTTGAAAAGTTTTTTGTGGACTCCAAACCCCCCCCCTTGTTGTATGTACAGTTGCAATCAGCCATGTGTTTGCTTTCTTTGCCTGATTGACTTGTGTATGATTCAATGGTTCTTTTCACCTTAGAGTTTTCCATGTGTTGCAGTCTTTCGTCTCTGATTCCAAGGGCTCTGTGTTCATAATTGGAGCGCTTTTAACAGTATGCTGTTTGATTTACTGATCCTACTGTGTCTGTGTGAACCAGTTCTGTTTGCAGTTTATATAACGTGACTGTCTAACACAATAACAGCATGCCTTTTCATATCAGCTAGATTCTGAAAAACCAATACTCTGATATTGAATGATTACTTGTGGAAGCATTCGTTTGACATTATTATTACCTATTCCGAACCTGATTTGAGGTTGAACAAATCTCAGCTCATTCATTAGAATGAAGAAATGCTGTGGTTTGTGCTGAGACATTACGTAAGGGATGATGTACAGTGAGCTGGTTATTATTACAAAATAAAACCTGACATGGTGATTTCTAATATAAATAATAGAGGACTATTAAAAAAAAAATATTTTGCCGAATGTTGCCTTTGCAACTAACTTGAAATGAAATAATACAGAATATAAAACTGAACATTCTATGACATTTATAATAGCATCATGTATCATATACTGTATCTTATTCTGTTAAATCACGTCATAATGCATTGTTGCTTCTCATGTAAATTGATCTTGTTTCAAGAATTTGTAGGTATTATAACTGGAAAATGAGATTGCTGTTGTTTAGAAAATAAAAAGGTGCAGTATATCCATACAACTAGACTAATATATTCAAAGAAATGTTTAAATATATATTAGGCAAATATTGTAGCCCGTTTCTGTTCCCACACTGCTCCCTCATGGTCAGGTCTAACATAACCATCATCATCATCATCAGCTCATCATTTTCAAATGCTAAAATTACAACTAAAACTGAAACAAAAAATTAAAGCTATATAGAAGCATAAAAATAACAAGCACTTACCAAAATTACTAAAATGAAAATGGACCGTATGAATTAAAAGCTAATTCAAAATATTAATAATTAAATGAATAATGCTAAAATTACTCCGGTGAAAATGACCAGCTTACTGTACACTATCCTGCTTATTACACGGTTATTTGGCAAATGCACATTGACATTGAAAATTGATTTAAATTTAAATAATTTTATAATTTAACTTTTATATTATTGTAAAGCTTAAGCGAAGAAAAAAAGTTAGTTACAAAATACAGAACAATCAGCCTAGCAACAAGACAACACTGCAACATTACAGTAATATTAAAACTGAAGACATTTAATGTGATACATTAACTGAGACACTAGATGGCGCCAGTTGCGTTAGATTTGAAAGTGACGCTAGGCTGATGTACAGTGTTGCCATAAATGATGATTGACCCGACTAGAGTATTCCAGAGAGCCGTGTAATAAGTGCTTGTAATTCAAAGGAAAAGAGAAAAAAATATTTGTTTTCTTTTATTATTATTTTGTATTTAGTATTTTTATTTATTTATTCTTTTTTCTTCTTCTTCTTTTTATTATTATTATTATTTATTTATTTTATAAGGGTGCAAGTTTTTTGTCACCATGCCATGAACCTGCGTATAAGTAATCACACACCAACAGAATTGGTAACAAAGATATGTGGATTCAGATATGACTGAAATGGTCATCAGTGTCACCAACCTTCTAAAAATTGGGTAGAAAAGCACAAATGAGTAGGTTAGGGCCACTTTTCCCAAAAACCATATCTGCAGTGAATGAACTATGGGCACTATTGATTTCTAATGGCATATCATTGAATTTGCTTTCAAATGCGACGGGTGAAAGGAATGTTTACTTGTGTTAATGCTTGTTTTGTTCATTTGTAAATACATGAATGATCTTTTATTTAATGATTTCTTTATTATAGATCAATTTGTTCATTTCTTTTTTTTACTACACAAAGTGTTTAGTATGAACCTCTCAATCTGTGTTTGACGGTATATGTGTGTGGAGGGAGTGTGTGTGTGTGTGTGAGAAAGAGAGAGAGAGTCTATTGTTACTGATCTTCGCTGGGGCGAACCAAGTTACTGTGTGAAAATGTTGCTTTCTTCTTTTCCTACAGGTTGTTTATATGTGTCTGATGAATTGCTGATAATAAACAAGAAAACATTGCTGTACATGTGGCTCATTTTAGTTTTAATTTCATTTTAGCTTGCCAGTTGTTGCATTGTCAGTATCAGAAAAGTGCACATTGCTTTGGTAAGATCATGTTGAGGAGGTTCAATATTGTAACTGATTTTGTGCAGACGAAAAATAGATTTTCTTTGAGATCATCCCAGTGTTGAGTGGATACATTCATTCAGTGTAACATAAAAAAAGACGACAATAGTGAAATTGGCAGCAAGTTTATGGTAAAATTTAAACCCAAATAGTTATTTAACATATAAATATTTAGGGGGTCTGTCACATGAAAATGCCAGTATCATCTGATATGCTCTTATAACTTACTTTAGTGCCACAGTTGCTGCTGCACAATGTCTGTGAAGTTCTAATAATACTAAAAACTGAATAAATAAATAATCCTATTCAGCAATGATGACAAAACAGATATTGATCAAAAGACAGCAAAGACTATTACAATGTTGCAAAAGATTTCTATTTAAAAAAAAATTTTTTTTTGACTTTTCATCAAAGAATCCTGAAACAAAAATCGTTATACAATTATATAAAATACTTATAAAATGATTTTATTTCCACAAAAACATTAAGCAGCACAACTGTTCTCAATACTGAAAATGATTTGTGAAATGATTACTGGATGTAGTGTATTTTTATCAACCAAATTTAGTCTCATAAGAGACTTTTATTCAAAAGCATGAAAAATCTTACCCACCCCAAACCATTGAATAGTAGGCTAATATATTAAAAGCCAACATGTTACAAAGTATCTCAGTTTGCCCCACAGCCCTGGTGAACCAGGGTAAATCTTTATGATACACATTTATTTATTTATTGGGGAAAGGAAATGAAAGCCCTTTCCCTATTGCTCAAACCTGGCTCAAACACTCATCAATCAAAATTAACATCGTATTTTCGCCCATCTATAACGGGGCTGCGAGATTTATTCCGTTAATTTGCTATACTGACAAGTGATATACGTTTGTAACACGTTATTAATCACCAAGACTGTTTTAATATATAGGATATCCTATCTGTATGGCAGCGTACCTGTCATTAAATATTTAAAATGTCAAATCAAACCTCCTGCAATCTTTTACTAGCTTGCTCATTGTTAATATACACCACTAGAAGTCGCTACAAGACAGTGTCTGAATTGTTGCGAAGACTGACAAGCTGATTTGTATTTCCACCAATGTAGTAATGAATTAAAGTGCTCCAGATAGTTTAAAATATTCAAATCCTTAAAAGTTTTCTTGAAGACATGATGTTTCCACTCACAAACCGCACATAATTCAGCTGTATAGTCTGGGACTGTACAATTGCACATAATCGGAAGAAAGATTCAGAAGATCTCACTTTTGGAGGTCGTCCCATAGAGTTGGACATAAAGTGACAGTGCCTACAGTGTAGGATGTTCTTATGTTTTAATAGTAGAGCCATCCCGCTGCCCTCAGCTTGTTAAAGTCATATCTGGCTTTAATCAACAGGGTCACAATGCTCCTATGATTATAATCATGGTTTGAGGCCTCTGGGAGTCTTCAGTCCTCATTGCCCAATCAGTAATTATCACAATCTCTTGGCCCTCATTCCAATTGAATTCCTCAGCTAAAAGCAGGAAGACGTACAGACTGACCTAATCAATTAAGTCTCAGTGCAAGGCTACTTCAATCCGATGACTTTGTCCCAACCTCTGAGTTATCAAAATAGAGCGCAAATTTGACTAAGCAGAACCGACATCAGGTACAGGAAAGGATTCCCGGAATATCAGCTCCAAAGTGAAGGAAGGAAGTTCGCTTCTGCTCCAACATTGAGGAACAGTGATAATCTTCAGCAGATAAATCAAGCTCTGACTCCATTACACCATTAAGTTGCACTTTAGGGAGTCTTAAAACTACAGCACATGATTGATTTGAAGACGCTGCGATCGCTGTGCCAAATGTTCAAATGCTGGGGTGAAGCTTAAAGAGACAGTTCACCCCAAAAAATTAACATTTTGTCATGTTTTACTTACCCTCATGTCATTGCACACCTTCTATAGAAGGTCTTTTTTAAAAATGTCTCACTTTTTAGTTTTTTATTTCTATTCAATGAAGGTCAATTGGATCTAATGTCCCCATTGACTCTCAATATATGTACAAAGACGGTCTTCAGAATTTGTTCTTTATTGAACCCCTAAAGGGATATGGTGATGGTTATAAAATTAGATGAGAAAAAGAACCAGAAAGGTTCTTCAGATGTTAAAGGTTCTTTATGGAACCATTTAGACAAAAAGGTTCTTCTATGGTCTCGTGAAGCACCCTTATTTTTAAAAGTGTAGGAGCTTGGTTGTTCTGCAGAACATATTTGGGTGAACTACCCCTTTAAGAAAGACTCCATAGATGCAAAACTTAATTAAAAGCTTTTTTGCTTCTCATGAAAGTTGTTGAAACTTCATCAAAAGGCCCCTGCAGATGAAATGAAAAACTCCAGAGCATATTGAAATAAAAAAACCAACATTTGCCGTCTGCAGCAGTGAGACATTTGTTATTGTTTAAAGAGTCGAGTTTGTAATTCACCATAATCGGAATCATAAACCCTCCTGATTGTGTGCAGCGTTCTGAGATGCAGATGCAGTGGACTTTGTGTACGAGTATCAGTCTGGCCGTGTCTTCGAGTCCAGCCGTCAGTTTAATTGCCATGCGGAAGCACTTGATGCACGCCAGCTGCATCCTGCGACCGGTGCTCTGATCCCGCATTTGTCTCTGTCAGTGCCTTCGGGGTCCGCCCGCTCCAGCACTCATATGAGCCATGCTGGCAGCCACCACCAGCCTGCACCAACTTAGCTCGACATGAAAAGTCTCTCTCTCTCTCTCGGTTTCTCACAAACGCATACACACACACACACCCCTCAAATCAGTACTGCAGCTTATGGAATGAATATACTGTATGTCTGTAATGTATAAGAAGGCACGAGCGACGGTTTGTGGTGTAAGATAACACCTGGCCGCTGGCACCTGGCATAAGAGCGCCTTAGTTTGGCCTAATTGAAAGCCTCCCTATTGTGTCACCACAGCCCCTATGGGGTCTGCTCCCTTCTCTCTGAAACATCTGCCCACACAATCAGGCATTCAGCCATGCCAGCTGAGCCATGCCACAGCAGTGTATTGCCAGCGTCACTCAGCTGGCTCAATCTTCCTCTTCCTCCTTTTCTTTATCTGTCTTTCCCTGTCTTTATCCCTTGCTTCTTTTCCACTGAACCGTTCGGAAATGGAAGTCTCTACCCTATAATCTGCTGTTCTCTGTGGTAGATTACATGGTTTGAGTGAATGTGAATGAGAGTGAGAGAGGACCAAAGGTAGGCTGTGTTAAATTAAAACCACTTGACCTCGTGATTAGAAGGAAGGGAGAGTGTGTATTGTGAGCAGGTGTCCCCTCTGACGGATTTGAGCGTCAAAGTCTCGTGCATTAACCCAGTCTGTCCGTACGTATGTTCACATCAAGCTTAAAAGACTTCAAACTTTTTGAGACCTATGGGTACCCATTTCCACTTCAAAAGCAGAAAAAGACTACAAAAACAAAACAGGAAATTGTGAGATAATGTTTAAAGTAAAAAAATGAAGTTGCATTGAAGTCACCTTATGAGATATAAAGTTTTGTTGCAAGATTGTGTTGTAATTATAAGATATAAAATCACATTTATAAGATGTAAAGTAACATTTGTGACTTAAGTCACATTTTGAGATATATCACAACTGAGATATAAAATTGCAACTGAGATAGGGATATACTGTAGTTGTGTTTTCAAGATACAAAGCTGCAATTATAAAACACAGTCACATTTAAAGTTGCATTTGTGAGGTGTAAAGTTGTATGTGCAAGATACAAAGTCGCAATTATGAGATATAAAATTGCAGTTATGAGATGTTAAGTTGCATTTGTCAGTTGTAATGTCAAATTTGCAAGATGTAAAGTTGCTTTTGTGAAGCATAAAGTTGCATTTGATAAGTCACAATAGAGATATAACATTGCAGTTGGGAGATAAAGTTCTATTTGCAAGATACAAAGCTGCAATTATGAGACCTAAAAATTTCATTTATGAGATATAAAGTCGTAAAATTGGAATTGTGAGATGTAAAGTCGCATTTATGAGATATGAAGTCACATTTGCAAGATAAGCCACAACAGTGATATAAAGCTGCAATTGGGAGATATAAAGTTATATCCGCAAGATACAAAGTCACAATTTTCAGACATAATATTGCATTTATGAGATGTTAAATTGCATTTGTTAAAAATGAAGTTGCATTTGTGAGATGTAAAGATGCATTTGCATGAGATAAATTAGTAATCGTAAGACATAAAATTGCAACTGTGAGATATAAAGTCACATTTCTGTGATATAATGTTGAATTGGTGAGATGTAAAATCACAGTTATGAAAAATAAAATTGCTTTGGTGAGATGTAAAGTCAAATACATTTTGAGGTGCAAATGGTCCTCCACATCTGACTGATGTTAATATAAAAGAAGATCAGAAGACCAGCAATAAAAGTTCTTGACTTCAACAAGGGCTAAAATTAAATAAGTGCTTTGTTTCAAAAGATGATCACCAGAAATGATGAGTAAGAAATTAATTTAACGTTGAATGGACCCTCAAGTCATTAATTACTGTTCCTGTGGACTTGACTGAGCAGAGAGGTCAAGTATATACTGCAGGTCTTTTACAGGCCTCAGTAATGTGGCCTTCAGCATTCTCGGGTTATTTGAAGTTATTAACCCTGGGCTTTAGCATCAATAGGCCATATGCTCTGCATTCTGCTCCAAAAGCTGGTTGTGAGCAATGTCCTCTCACCCATGCTCTGTATACTGCATCTCTGTAGAGCTGTGTTGGATGATACATCCCTGCAGGCCGATTTGCTGCATGCTACGACTCTGAAGGCCACCACAGCCATTCACAGCCTCATCCCATTTCAGCCGCTGCCTGAGTTACTGCCTGAGTGACACTTCAGACTGCCGCCGTGCTGTAGCAATGAGACCTCCACAGATTTATAGAGTCAAACCCTGCTGCCTTTTTTCTTCCTGGTTTTCTTCTTTTTACATGCATGCATAGCGACAGCTGTGTAAAAAATCCACACCGTCAGCATTTGCTGGTTCATAGATTTTTACACAGGCGTTTAGACTCTATTCATGAGAGCCTCAGGCCTGCTCAGAATATGATACGATTGAATCCTCCTTACCAATATCCAACAACAAGCAGCAATGTTATCTAGATCCCTAATTTTGACCTGGTTTTGGTAAAGAATGCACTATAAATTCCTAATTGTTTTGGTATTGGAACTAGACCTTGTGACTTGTCAAAATATCTAAAGAAATACAATAAAAATAACTTTTTTAAATAAAATATATATATTACAATCCATCTGTGGTGTTTACTGTATAAGTCAGATCAACCTTTAATGACCTTTCACCTTTGATCTTTCTGAATCTTATGCATCTTTGGAAAGTTTCAGTAAATCTGTGAATCAAAGTGGACATTTTTATGATCTAGCTGCTTGCAAAATCACTAAAGCTTAAATTAAAAATTGTTTGGCAAAAATGGGAATGAATGGATTTTATTTTTTTTGTGATGATGTGCCATGTGGGTCCATATTGACTTATTTGTGTCATTTTGATTTATTTGTGACATGCATGGATTAAAACTGAAAGATGTAAATGTTCATTTACCAACAGACAGCAGAATAACAGCTATAACTTAAAAATTGAGAGAAATTATTATGAAATGTAATTAAAATGAACCAGGTGAATTAATTTTACATTTCTTTTGACTCCAATTCACACTATTATTATTATTTTTTTTTTTCTATCAGAATAGCCTTTTTTTAACCCAATGCTTTGTGTGTCAAACTGAACTCAAAAATCACAGGTGCGTTCAGTTTGATGGGACAGTAGCGCATAATGTCCGTGTAGAGTTGTGGCGCGCTCCTCGAACTGCGTCGTCTAGCGCGCACGAAAACACGCCAAAAGCTTCTCTGGTGGGCTGCGAGTCTCTTTTAAGTCGTTGCGATCGTGTGATCCCGTCGTCTCTCGGACCAATCTCGTCCGGTTCTCCAATCGTTTTTTCCCCCACTCTCCTCTCGTCCCACCCCCTCTGAGCTTCTCTCCGGATGTAGTACGGCGTGCGTGGCTCTCAGCGCGCGATATAAAGCCACCGCTGAGTGACAGCGCGCGCGTGAAAAGCCTCTGTCCTTGTTTCTAAGAGGACTTACGCCGCAGTCACTCCAGGCAGCAAGACCAGCGACCATCTCCCATGCCATCTTAATCAAATATGACTGTGCTTCACTCCTTAACTGGATTAATGCCTATGTAACCGTTCATTTGCTCTCCCTCCCTTATCTGTGTCCAAGTTTAAAGCCTATTCTGTGGTCATGGGGTCTATAGTGTCATTTTTGCCTAGGCTAAAGGTCTAAAGCGGATACCAAGTGGATCTATGTTCCTTACAGACAAAAGAAACAGCGCAGGGAAATTAGTGGAAGTTTGAGATAAGGGAGGATGCGGGCGACGTGTTGGTGTGCCGTGTTTCTCCTCACTCCGGCTGTCTACCTGGTAAGTGTCTTTCATTTTTGCCTGTATTACTCGTTTACATGTAGAATATGCTCGTGTGTCTAAATGAGAATCAGATGAAACTGTGGCACTTCGGAATGACAGGAGTGTTGTAGCAGTATGCGATGCTTTTCACTTTATAACTATGGTTTCAGAGTCGTGAAAAAAAAACTTTTATGCCTTTATTTGTGTAATTTCGAGACTTTTAAACGCGTTTTAAGTTGTGTATAAAAATGTTCGAACCGCGTTTACTAAATAAAATGATTGTATTTCTAAAAGCGCGTCTCCTGCAGACAAAACCTTCCTCTGTTTCGGGTCTGGACATCCAGTTGCGAGAGTTGCGTTTCGGTGTTCGGCCTCACGGGGGCGCCAAAACAAACGAAAATAGCTGCGTAAACGAAGCGGCAGTGACAGCCCTTGCACCCCGATGAGAGTCTCTTTGATTTCCACTATTCAATACACACTCAAGCCACGTCTACAACAAACTACATTCTACAAATTGGCTAATCACTTTATTGAAAATAAATCAAGAAACGAGAATAGACTACGACGTAATTAAATAACGCACTGTGACCACATAATTACATTTAATAATCTTATATTACATTTTAAATGTATGTAAATTAAAATCGCTACATCTATGCTTTGCATTTTAATCTCGCATTTGTTTAATAGCTTAAAAGTGTTGTGTTTGTCTATGTGGATTTTTTTTTTAGTTTTGTAAAATATGCCTATTAAATACATATTCATATTTTAAACATTAATATGTTATGTTTTTTCACATTTGAAAGGTTTTAGAGATGCCGTGCGCGCACACACCGATGTACACACAAATAAATCAAAAAATGAACGAAAGTTTTTAACCACTTAAATTAAGAATATATTATAATTTTAGCATCTGCATCTGAAAAATATCAGATTATGTTGTTTTAAAATATGAAGTACTGTTCTAATTTGTTTATTTTTCGTCGGAATGGCCTGTTTAACACAAAAGACTGATTTGTTGCATTACATTAACTGCAATTCTTCTCATAAAGTACGCATAACTTTTGTCCTGGTCAGTGTGCTGTGTAATTTTAGTCTTTTTAAAACTGGTTACACGACATGAATTATCTCTCATTCGCCATTATTAGTATGTCCAGCCGATTTTTTTTTCAGTACAGTTATTATTTTAACAAAATGCATGTCATTTAAGCTTCATTGTATTTTTTTTTTAATCTGAACATTTACCAATTAGATTTAAATCTCAACACTTGCGATTTAAAAACGAGTTGTATCTTTATAAATATGCCACAGGCATGTTTGAAAGGCGCATTTATTTTTCATTTGATCAGATTGTGTCTATTCACCCATCAGATGACAGTAGATCGT
The DNA here is from genome assembly GCF_001515645.1 of Sinocyclocheilus grahami. Taxonomy (NCBI): domain Eukaryota; kingdom Metazoa; phylum Chordata; class Actinopteri; order Cypriniformes; family Cyprinidae; genus Sinocyclocheilus; species Sinocyclocheilus grahami. The sequence continues at coordinate 106,553 of NW_015506294.1, forward strand.
CTCCATGTGTTTTTCTTATACTTTCCCGCGTGTTGTATTTTATAGAGGCCAAACAACAGTAACACACATTGAGTTTTCTGAAGTGCGAGTCTCCTCGTGTCCATGAGGCAGTTCAGGACCATGGACAGCGCAGCCCGACCTCTACCGCTTAGCATTCACACTCACTCTGCTTTATAGCTACATCTTGACTTTTTATATTTTTTTAAATACAACAACAACTTTTTTTAGAACGTGTAGGCTACCTTTATGATGTATTTACCTCAACGGTGTTTTACAGGCCACACACAATGATTATGTACATGTTCATATAGACTGCGTATATTCTCTTGCGTTTTGTGTACAGGAATACAGGATCCCTTGTTCGGTTGTCCTTCTCCATAACGAAATATTAGAATCATTTTCTAAAACATCATGCATAATAACTGGATGGTCAAAAATGTGACAATTTAAGAGAAAATTGAAGCCCGTGGCTGTGGATTTCCATCGGCCTGTTCGCAGCTTCGAGTATTAGAGTTGAACTTGGCTGCTGTATTTCATGTTTAAGCCTCTGGTGTGTATCAGTTCGTCCTGACCCTGATAACAGCAGAACAGCGCGGCTGTGTATGAGCGAGCGACACCAGCCAGTTAAACAAGACCGTCTTTACAAACACATGTCTTTTATTGGCCTAGTTTTTTTCGCTATCCTTTAGATTTTTTTTTTCTGATTAAGAAAATACACTGTAAAATAAAAAAATAAGTAAATGCATTACCGTAAAACAGGCGGTTGCCGGAACTTTATCGTAAAAAAATGCACATAGACATTTTACAGTGCTTAACTACATACAGGTGCGTTTAAAATGCTATAATGTGCTAAACTGTTTAAGTTAACATTCGTTTGCTACTGTTAATAAAAATAATACAGATGAGCACTTAAGGTCCCATCTTGTATAACTTAAGGTCACGTGATAACTTAAAGTTAAATCATTGGTCTCTCCGGCAATTGCGATAACACAACACAAACACGAAACCCTTGCAGAGTAACACACATGACCATAAAATAATGCAATGGATATTAACTAAACGACATACAACACTCCAATGTACGTAATTGGAAAAAATAAGAAACTACGTTTTTAAATAATGACATAGGCCTATAAAGCTGATTTACACTTAAAACTGATTGCTTTAAATATGAAATTAATTGTCTCTGCAAATTATAAGGTAGTTCATACTTTTACTACATTTTTACAGTATTTTACAGTAAAACTTCATTTATTGTGTTTTTAAAATATAATATATTTTCTGGTCAAGTAACTTGCATTAATTAACCTTTTTTTAGTGTATGATTTTACATTCTTTTTCCTTTCAAATGACATGCATCTCAATGAAACATTTGCGTTGATTAGCACAGTCTGAAACATTGATCACATTTTTAGCATCCAGCATTGCACCGATTGGGCGGTATATATTTAAAACGCCACATTGCCTAGAAAGAAGTTGCAGCTTGGAAACTACACACATGAATCATCCAGACGTGCTCTTCTAAGTGCACTTTACGTTTCCAGAACAACTGCATATATACATTGTGCTCTGGAACTGTATGGATGTACAGATTCGTTATCTTCACAAGCCGCACAGATGCACCTTGTTATTAATACACTTGAGGATGGAACGATCCTCAGTCGGCTCAGCTGTTTTGAACCCTGATGAGTGTGTTGTAGAAGCTGCTCAGCCAGCTACATCCACTCCATTTAAGACTCCAGTGGAAAGCTATGTTCAAGGTCTGAGCTAAACCTCTTGTGTCTAATGATCGGCGGAGAGATGCCGTGAAATAGTTCAAGTAAAAATCCTCAGCCCTTAGTCCATTAAACCTCACCTACGCTTCAGAAGCCACTAGAACACCCGTTAGTCACCTGACTCGGGTCCCAACGGAGACGTTTTGACACACTGCCTGTCAGTCTCTTTAAACGGGTTAAACAAAAACGGCCTTTAATCATCCTCTTGAGGTCCTTAAATTAATAAGAACTTAATCGATACAATCAAGATTGTCCTGTTATGATAAAACATTAAATTAGCACTCGACTGAAGTGTGACCTATCTTACGAACGCAGCTTCTCTGTTCTAGTTCGTTGCATTAAAATGCCTTAAAATTGGGTTCTCGGTTGAATCTGAAATAAGGAATGTGTGTGTGTCTGTTTTGATGTATATTTTTGTCAATGTTTCCCCTTCAGGATAGGCTTTGATTTTTGGGTGGTGAGTTAGTGTCAGTGAAGTGTGTTAAGGCTGAGTGATGTTAAGCTCTGAAGTGATGAAGAGGAGCGGTGGGGTCTGTGAGAGGGAGGAGAGAGAGTGAGAGAGCCCAGGGCTGTATAGCTAGTTAGTGTGCAAAGCAATGTAATCTGCCCTCCTCCCATGGCGCACACACTCATATCCGCTGTTTAATAGACGTGTTTTCACATCAGTGCCACAGTCCATTTATCCCAACTCTATGAGTTTCATGAAGTGCCTCCGTATTGCAGTTAAGGATATCTGCATTATGTTAATGCACCTCTGTAGGTAAATGGTACCATCAGCAGTTCTGCACCAGATAATTGGAGAAACAGGATTTTCTGAAGACATTGTGCCATAATCACAGCTGAGATGAGCCGAACGTGCAATAGAATGCAACCAACACTGCATGATTGACCCTTTTGGCAGTCAGCATGTGATTTGGAATGACCTTTGACTCTTGAGGGTGTGTAGTTATGCCTGTGTGTGTGGTGATATCAGCACGGGGCCGGTGAATGATGAATTGTCTTTGTGGGATTGACGTCTGAAGGTGACCTTAATTCAGCAAGTGGTTTAAACCTGTGCCAAGGGCATTGCTCTTTGCCAACTGCTTTCTAACAACAAGCACCATGACACAAACCACTGCTTATTTACCATGATGAGCTAGCCATTCGATGGCAATGAATGGAAAAGCTCATCTGTTGATGAGAAAGAATGGCTGAGAATTTGAGGCAAGACTGACCATGTTCAAACATGGTTCACATTATCTATCTATATCTATGTGTATATTTTTAATATATTTTTTTAGACTGATAAATACTGTATATTGTCATAAAAATTTGTTAATAAATAAATTGGATCAGGGAGGAGGAACACTTTATTTCCCAGAATGCATTACCAATTTAAATTCCAGTATAACTTTCTGTGAGGTGTGGCCAATTGAATTCAAACTCCAATTCATGAATTGAAAAGGAACCAATCCTCAAAAAAGGTAAAATCTTAGTTAATATAAAGTAAAATGTATATTTTATATTTTTCTGTATATGTATACACACACACACACACACACACACACACACACATATATATATATATATATAAGATATACATTATTATTATTATTAATATTATGGAGAGATACCAGCATCTGTAGCTCTTTTTAGAGAAAAGCTGCTCTATTTTGAAGAAAAGCAGTTCCATTGAAGAAAGTGTTAAGGTTCAAAACAGGAAGTTGTAAATAGCCATGACTCATGTGTTCATTGATAACCAATAGCCTAGAGTTGTACGAGAGTCAATCACTGTTTGCGGATACCATAGGAATTAATGTGAAGGGCCATAAAATGAATCCTACCGGTCGCAACATCGCCTGTGACTTCTCTTATAAAACAGCAACGTTTTTTTTGGTATAAACTCTAAAAACGATCAAACAAAGGGGAATGTTTAATGGCTGTCTAGTGTCTATTCATTATTTGATAAGCTGTTTCCCCACAAAAGCAGCGTATCTATCATACTTACACCTCTCTTCCACTGACATCCATTCAAAATACAGTCATGTTTTTGTTAATTAGCACTAGTGTGCTCTTTATTTGTCCACAGACGTGTCCTTTAAGTGTCCTTTCTGACCTGTCTATGGCCCTGCACAGGCTTTAGCACATTTTACTTTTAAACTAGTTCCTCTTCTGACCCTCCACACACACACACACACACACACACACACACACACACACACACACACACACACATATACACATGTGCACTCAGTGTCAAGCTAAGGACACATCACGGGGTGGAGACAGGACAAGGTTGGTTTGATTTATTACCACAGTCTCCGCTCTTCTCTCCACAAACTGCTCCTGAATTTCAGTCACCCACACAGGTCAGAGGTCAGCTTTAGACGCAACCTCAGAAGGGCATTGGATCTGGAAAATTATACCCCAGACTGACCTGAACCTCAATGGGCTGTTTTCCCTTCTCTCTATATATAGAAGCATCCTCCCCAATCGCATCCCCGCGGAGCTGTGTGGTCGGCTGAAAGAAACATTTCTAAATACTCCATGCAAAGCCCGCGGAGAGGCATGAAGGACTAGATAACCCCAGCCTACCTCCCTTCTATCTTAAAATGCTGTGGGTCTCTGAAGTTTCTTTCATGCATTAAAGAGGCTGGAATTAGAGACATGAAAGAAATCTCTAAGCCATAAACGTCAGTCAGACAACAATAGTCATGGATTACACCAAAAGCACTTCCAGACTGTGTTTGAATGCACGACTGCTGCCGTTTCTCAAAGAAACGAGAATCAGATTCATAGTTGTGCCTCTGAATTGAGGCATGGCAAAACAATAGATGTTTACGTATTATATAAAAGCGTGTTGCGTCTGGCTGTTTTTTGAACAGTAAAGCAGGAACAACTGCTCAGCTGCAGACTGTGTCTTTCTCCTCCTGTGATTGCATAACTGATGATAAAATGACTGTTTTTGTTGTAAGATGACAACCAGTACTCATTATCTACTGGTTTTATTTATGGACAATTACTGTCTTTCAAGGGAATTACCTGTCTTTGCCTACAGGTGGAGCACTGTCACAAGTTCACGATGCTTTTGAGGGTAGAATGAGTGTCGATGAGATAAATACTGAGCATTTTATTGACATATTCGGGATGTAAGTGTTCCTTTTCATTTACGCATTCTGAACATGATGTTGCGTGCTATTCGCACCATTTCTTCTTTAGTTTTTCGTTCACATGTGCTCCAACTTCTTCCTCCTAGTGAGGAACTCTCTTTCATTTTATGTAGTGAAGCAATTTACTTCATCAGAATTTGTATCTATACATTTACAATCTATACGTAAAGAAAAGTTAAAGTGATCTACTTGAACACTACCATTCAAAAGTTTATTTATTTATTTATTTTATTTTATATTGTTATTGAGCAAGGACACATTAAATTGATCAAAAATGGACTTTTATAACCTTATACAAATTATATTTGAAATAAATGCACTACTGGTTTCAAAATTGATAATAATAAGAAATGTTTCTTAAGCTGAATATTAGACTGATTTCTGAATGATCATGTGACACTGAAGACTGGAGTGTAATGGCTGCTGAAAATTCAGCTTTGCTATAATATTTCACAATATTACTGTATTTTTGATTAAATAAATGCAGTCTTGGTGAGCACAAGATACTTTTTTTTTTTGAGTTTTGAAAATTAGTAAACCTTTCAAACAATCAAACATAATCAAGTCGACGTCCAAATGATCTTTGTTTGGTGTATTTGAACAATCTTATCATCCATACATCTTTAATCTGAATTTATGTTTAATACAGTCATCACAACCTGTCAACACACATTGTGTCACAATACATCATGAGGAAAGATGTGCAGTGCTACAGCTTAAGCTAATTCAAATGCAAGAGAAGATTTAGCTTGGACAGTTGCTTATGTTGCCTTTGTGTAATTATTAAAGTTAATTAGCTGGCATGTGGATGCAATTTCTGTACTATATGGAAATAAATTAAATAAACTTGACACAAAGCTGCACTCTGTGCCCGGTTCAGCTGCTTTGCATTAGGTGGCTCACCACTCCGCAGTCTGTTTATGTGTGTGTCTGTGTGTCAGTCTAGATTATTTTACTGAGCCACAGTTACATTTCTGCTCTGGGAATTAGTTTTACTTATCTTGAGGCTATCAATCAATAGGTAATATTTTTTTTACACAACACTCCAACCTCAGAAGGGCATTGGATCTGGAAAATTATACCCCAGACTGACCTGAACCTCAATGGGCTGTTTTCCCTTCTCTCTATATATAGAAGCATCCTCCCCAATCGCATCCCCGCGGAGCTGTGTGGTCGGCTGAAAGAAACATTTCTAAATACTCCATGCAAAGCCCGCGGAGAGGCATGAAGGACTAGATAACCCCAGCCTACCTCCCTTCTATCTTAAAATGCTGTGGGTCTCTGAAGTTTCTTTCATGCATTAAAGAGGCTGGAATTAGAGACATGAAAGAAATCTCTAAGCCATAAACGTCAGTCAGACAACAATAGTCATGGATTACACCAAAAGCACTTCCAGACTGTGTTTGAATGCACGACTGCTGCCGTTTCTCAAAGAAACGAGAATCAGATTCATAGTTGTGCCTCTGAATTGAGGCATGGCAAAACAATAGATGTTTACGTATTATATAAAAGCATGTTGCGTCTGGCTGTTTTTTGAACAGTAAAGCAGGAACAACTGCTCAGCTGCAGACTGTGTCTTTCTCCTCCTGTGATTGCATAACTGATGATAAAATGACTGTTTTTGTTGTAAGATGACAACCAGTACTCATTATCTACTGGTTTTATTTATGGACAATTACTGTCTTTCAAGGGAATTACCTGTCTTTGCCTACAGGTGGAGCACTGTCACAAGTTCACGATGCTTTTGAGGGTAGAATGAGTGTCGATGAGATAAATACTGAGCATTTTATTGACATATTCGGGATGTAAGTGTTCCTTTTCATTTACGCATTCTGAACATGATGTTGCGTGCTATTCGCACCATTTCTTCTTTAGTTTTTCGTTCACATGTGCTCCAACTTCTTCCTCCTAGTGAGGAACTCTCTTTCATTTTATGTAGTGAAGCAATTTACTTCATCAGAATTTGTATCTATACATTTACAATCTATACGTAAAGAAAAGTTAAAGTGATCTACTTGAACACTACCATTCAAAAGTTTATTTATTTATTTATTTTATTTTATATTGTTATTGAGCAAGGACACATTAAATTGATCAAAAATGGACTTTTATAACCTTATACAAATTATATTTGAAATAAATGCACTACTGGTTTCAAAATTGATAATAATAAGAAATGTTTCTTAAGCTGAATATTAGACTGATTTCTGAATGATCATGTGACACTGAAGACTGGAGTGTAATGGCTGCTGAAAATTCAGCTTTGCTATAATATTTCACAATATTACTGTATTTTTGATTAAATAAATGCAGTCTTGGTGAGCACAAGATACTTTTTTTTTTGAGTTTTGAAAATTAGTAAACCTTTCAAACAATCAAACATAATCAAGTCGACGTCCAAATGATCTTTGTTTGGTGTATTTGAACAATCCTATCATCCATACATCTTTAATCTGAATTTATGTTTAATACAGTCATCACAACCTGTCAACACACATTGTGTCACAATACATCATGAGGAAAGATGTGCAGTGCTACAGCTTAAGCTAATTCAAATGCAAGAGAAGATTTAGCTTGGACAGTTGCTTATGTTGCCTTTGTGTAATTATTAAAGTTAATTAGCTGGCATGTGGATGCAATTTCTGTACTATATGGAAATAAATTAAATAAACTTGACACAAAGCTGCACTCTGTGCCCGGTTCAGCTGCTTTGCATTAGGTGGCTCACCACTCCGCAGTCTGTTTATGTGTGTGTCTGTGTGTCAGTCTAGATTATTTTACTGAGCCACAGTTACATTTCTGCTCTGGGAATTAGTTTTACTTATCTTGAGGCTATCAATCAATAGGTAATATTTTTTTACACAACACTCCTTATTTTTAATTGTAGAATTAGATGGAGAGAGAAAGTAAAAAGGGATGAGATGAGAAGGCCTGTGTGTGGCAGGTGCATGAGAACGCGTCATGACTGCTAACCAGAGGAACAGACCAATCAGAGCGCTTATCACTCCTCATGCAGTGAATGACAGTATTGCATTACATGGCTGGGACCTGCTGGATTTCACTTCTATTGATTTTCAGAGTCACAATTATTCCTCCGCTTGTGTGGGCAAGCAGCCAGTGTGAGGTGTCGAGAAAAATCATTGAAAGGAAAAAAGAAGATATGCTGAAGATTTTGAGCATGGAGGCACTACAGTAGATTCTTGGGCTGAGGCCTCCTGACTGACAGTTTTAAACATGTCTAGCTAAGATTCATTCTGTTTAGAAACGTCATTTATTTATTTAGAACAATCCAGTTTCTTTTATTGTATGCCCATCTTTTCTGTTCTCATCGCTTTTCATTCTACTAATACCCGTACACTTCAGTTTATTCTACTAACTGAAAATCTGGCTGTTCTATGTGAAAGGCAAACTCTCTCTCTCTCTTACACACTATCTCTCTCTCTCTAGAGAGAGAGAGATAGAGTGTAAAAGAAAGAGACCATTGAATGAGTGCACAAATGGCAAAAAATGTTTGTTTGTTTGTTTCCAGAATGGTTAAAATATATTTATTATTTAAAGTAAATGTATTATTATTATTACATTTTATTTATTTTCTCTTATTTATTTTCATAATTGTTTTATTTATTTATGAATTAGCCTATTATTATTATTATTGATCAATTTATTTGTTTATTTATTTTCATTATTTGCCTATTATTAGGGTTCTTATTATTGGTGTACAAAGACACAAGAAAAATACATGACACATGAAAAGGTAAAGGAAGAAAACAATATAAATTTTTTATAAACAGCTTTTATTCAGCTTCACAGTTCAAATATGTTTTATATTTTAAGAACATTTTCTTACTTTCTGAAGCTTTTATTGCTTTTTTTGCATTGCTGATCTGGAATGACAAGATTCCACCTGTCATTTCCACAGTCTCCAATCCTTCAGCCAGCGTCTTAATTAGACAGAGAAAAATCCTTGTAATTAATTGACATGTGAGGGTGTCATTTCTGTCGAAGTATTTCCCAGGTTTTGTAAAGCTAATAGCGGTGCTCGTGATAGTGACTGAAGGGTGGGTGCATTATGGCGAGGTGATGGATGTGCTCTGTTCTCCCAGAGCAGCCCGAACACCAGCGATCTGTCAGCTCTCAAAAGCCATTACTTAAAACATTAGCCTGGCCCCATAGCAGCAGCCACTCAGCCACAGACAGATAGGTACGCACGATTCTCCTTACACTGCTCCTGAGGGACGTGGCTGCGGAGCGTGAGCAGATGTGTGTGTGTGTGTGTGTGTGTGTGTGTGTGTGTGTGTGTGTGTGTGTGTGTGTGTGCGCGTGTGTGTGTGCTTCTCTCTATATATAGAAGCATCCTCCCCAATCGCATCCCCGCGGAGCTGTGTGGTCGGCTGAAAGAAACATTTCTAAATACTCCATGCAAAGCCCGCGGAGAGGCATGAAGGACTAGATAACCCCAGCCTACCTCCCTTCTATCTTAAAATGCTGTGGGTCTCTGAAGTTTCTTTCATGCATTAAAGAGGCTGGAATTAGAGACATGAAAGAAATCTCTAAGCCATAAACGTCAGTCAGACAACAATAGTCATGGATTACACCAAAAGCACTTCCAGACTGTGTTTGAATGCACGACTGCTGCCGTTTCTCAAAGAAACGAGAATCAGATTCATAGTTGTGCCTCTGAATTGAGGCATGGCAAAACAATAGATGTTTACGTATTATATAAAAGCATGTTGCGTCTGGCTGTTTTTTGAACAGTAAAGCAGGAACAACTGCTCAGCTGCAGACTGTGTCTTTCTCCTCCTGTGATTGCATAACTGATGATAAAATGACTGTTTTTGTTGTAAGATGACAACCAGTACTCATTATCTACTGGTTTTATTTATGGACAATTACTGTCTTTCAAGGGAATTACCTGTCTTTGCCTACAGGTGGAGCACTGTCACAAGTTCACGATGCTTTTGAGGGTAGAATGAGTGTCGATGAGATAAATACTGAGCATTTTATTGACATATTCGGGATGTAAGTGTTCCTTTTCATTTACGCATTCTGAACATGATGTTGCGTGCTATTCGCACCATTTCTTCTTTAGTTTTTCGTTCACATGTGCTCCAACTTCTTCCTCCTAGTGAGGAACTCTCTTTCATTTTATGTAGTGAAGCAATTTACTTCATCAGAATTTGTATCTATACATTTACAATCTATACGTAAAGAAAAGTTAAAGTGATCTACTTGAACACTACCATTCAAAAGTTTATTTATTTATTTATTTTATTTTATATTGTTATTGAGCAAGGACACATTAAATTGATCAAAAATGGACTTTTATAACCTTATACAAATTATATTTGAAATAAATGCACTACTGGTTTCAAAATTGATAATAATAAGAAATGTTTCTTAAGCTGAATATTAGACTGATTTCTGAATGATCATGTGACACTGAAGACTGGAGTGTAATGGCTGCTGAAAATTCAGCTTTGCTATAATATTTCACAATATTACTGTATTTTTGATTAAATAAATGCAGTCTTGGTGAGCACAAGATACTTTTTTTTTTTGAGTTTTGAAAATTAGTAAACCTTTCAAACAATCAAACATAATCAAGTCGACGTCCAAATGATCTTTGTTTGGTGTATTTGAACAATCTTATCATCCATACATCTTTAATCTGAATTTATGTTTAATACAGTCATCACAACCTGTCAACACACATTGTGTCACAATACATCATGAGGAAAGATGTGCAGTGCTACAGCTTAAGCTAATTCAAATGCAAGAGAAGATTTAGCTTGGACAGTTGCTTATGTTGCCTTTGTGTAATTATTAAAGTTAATTAGCTGGCATGTGGATGCAATTTCTGTACTATATGGAAATAAATTAAATAAACTTGACACAAAGCTGCACTCTGTGCCCGGTTCAGCTGCTTTGCATTAGGTGGCTCACCACTCCGCAGTCTGTTTATGTGTGTGTCTGTGTGTCAGTCTAGATTATTTTACTGAGCCACAGTTACATTTCTGCTCTGGGAATTAGTTTTACTTATCTTGAGGCTATCAATCAATAGGTAATATTTTTTTTACACAACACTCCTTATTTTTAATTGTAGAATTAGATGGAGAGAGAAAGTAAAAAGGGATGAGATGAGAAGGCCTGTGTGTGGCAGGTGCATGAGAACGCGTCATGACTGCTAACCAGAGGAACAGACCAATCAGAGCGCTTATCACTCCTCATGCAGTGAATGACAGTATTGCATTACATGGCTGGGACCTGCTGGATTTCACTTCTATTGATTTTCAGAGTCACAATTATTCCTCCGCTTGTGTGGGCAAGCAGCCAGTGTGAGGTGTCGAGAAAAATCATTGAAAGGAAAAAAGAAGATATGCTGAAGATTTTGAGCATGGAGGCACTACAGTAGATTCTTGGGCTGAGGCCTCCTGACTGACAGTTTTAAACATGTCTAGCTAAGATTCATTCTGTTTAGAAACGTCATTTATTTATTTAGAACAATCCAGTTTCTTTTATTGTATGCCCATCTTTTCTGTTCTCATCGCTTTTCATTCTACTAATACCCGTACACTTCAGTTTATTCTACTAACTGAAAATCTGGCTGTTCTATGTGAAAGGCAAACTCTCTCTCTCTCTTACACACTATCTCTCTCTCTCTAGAGAGAGAGAGATAGAGTGTAAAAGAAAGAGACCATTGAATGAGTGCACAAATGGCAAAAAATGTTTGTTTGTTTGTTTCCAGAATGGTTAAAATATATTTATTATTTAAAGTAAATGTATTATTATTATTACATTTTATTTATTTTCTCTTATTTATTTTCATAATTGTTTTATTTATTTATGAATTAGCCTATTATTATTATTATTGATCAATTTATTTGTTTATTTATTTTCATTATTTATTTATTATTAGGGTTCTTATTATTGGTGTTCTTATTCTTCACTTATTCACTTATTCTTATTGAATAACAAATCGTTAATTTATTCATTCATTCATTCATTTTCATAATTGCTTAATGTTTTTATTAATTAAACTTATTATTATTTATTTGTTTACATATTCATTTAAAAAACACCAAAAATTTCAAAATCCCAAATGTTAACTATTATTATTATTATTATTATTATTATTATTATTATTAT
>NW_015506294.1:118747-119659 GCF_001515645.1 Sinocyclocheilus grahami
AGTACTTAAATGAATTCCAGCTGTGGTAAACACTAGGTGATCAAAATTCACAGCCTTTTTGCCCTCAACATTTGTTCTAGTATGTAGACAATATATATATATATATATATATATATATATATATATATATATATATATATATATATATATATATATATATATATATATATAGTTATATCTCGGCCAAATATTGTCCTATCCTAACAAACCATACATCAATGGAAAGCTTATTTATTCAGATGATGTATCTTACGACCCTAATACCCTTATGACCGATTTTGTGGTCCAGGGTCACATTTATCATTTTGATTATATAACTTGGCAGATTTCAATTTCTAATTTTTTTTTTTTTTATCATAGTTATACCTATTTTATTTAGAGAAATGCCATATGAATTGGCTACTTTTGTGATCAGCACTTATTAAATTTACGTTATCCTGCCATTTCCTGTCTTTTCCTGCTTGCCTGCAGAAATGTGAAATCTATTCAAAGTTTCCAAGTAATAGCTCAGACTATAAAATTAAAAGCTCCCTGGTTAATTGAATGTGTTTTTGAAATAAGGTTTTTTTATAGGCGGCGTTTTTTTTTTAATTAAGATGTTTATTTTTAACACTATTTTATTGTACACTGCCTCATTTACATATTCTCTTCAGAGTAAATTTCTTTCTTTAGTTCAGATGAGAATGAAAGATATTTACACTTATGCTCTATCAAAAATGTGATATTTTTTTTCATTCATGGATCACTACACTGATACCTTTGACCTCTTCATATATAGGGGCAATTTCAGGTTAATTTGTTAATTTTCCCAGTCATCTCAATAGCAAAAAGTGTCCCTATTTATCTGAATTCACTATATATATATATATATATATATATATATATATGTGTGTGTTTTTTTTTTTTTTTTTT
>NW_015506294.1:138957-153666 GCF_001515645.1 Sinocyclocheilus grahami
GTTTTTTTTTTTTTTTTTGCAGTAAAACCATATATAACATACAAAGCAAACACCTGGTTACAGTTAAACCATGGTAACCACAAATTATCCGTGGTGTTTCTATAGTTTAACCAAGGTATTTGTAGTAAAATTGTGCTTATACAATCAATACTTCAAAAAAAAAACATGGTTACTACACGTTTACTATAATCATTACTTTCAGCTTACTTATCTTACTTATTAATCATCACTCCAGTCTCCAGTGTCACATGATCCTTCAGAAAGCATTCTATATGCTGATTTGAACATTTCTTATTAATATCAATGAAAACAGTTGTGCTGTGGAACTCACATGTTTATGTAAGACAGACAGAGAGAAAGAGAAAATAAATGTATGTTTGTACATTTAACTATAACATGGATGTTATGAACATTGCATCTACCATAAAAGCATCAACAGTTATTTATTTTTTTAACCCCACATTATTTTAGATTAGCAAAACTGCACAAATGTGCTTGATCATAAATGCAGGTACATGCTCATAGACAAGCATAAAACACACTGAGAATCCGATGATGTCCTCTGGTATAGGAAATGGAGAACAACACACTCTACGTGTCTGAGTATCTTCAGGGCTTTACTTTGATGTGTTATTAGTCTGTGAAAGTGCATTAGAGCAACAGGACAGTGAGTCTCAGCAAGTAATACATAGTAATCAGAGCAGTGGATAACCCAGAAGGAGGTTTCTGAAATTAGTCTCATAATCTCCACTTGACACCGACAGACAGACGCACACACACATGCACGCACACACAAATATATTAAGAGCTTGTACAAATGTAAAAACCACCACAGGGAATAACATAGACAACAGCAAAAATAAGATAGGTGAGAGAAACAATATGTTCCTATCTGTTATGATTTTTTAAAAACGAATTTCTCTTTCACATCAACGTTATATTCACAGCCTAATTCGACTGTCATGTTCTGTGAGGTTGCATCTCCTCTACTTCAGCATGCTTGAATAATGTATTGTAGGTGCTACATTGCAGAATCTGAGAAATCATGAATCTGAGTCTAAAAAGGGTTGGTTCCCCCTAAAATGAAAATATCACCTTTATGACTTTCATTCCTCTATGGAAAACAAATTAAGAGGTTTCAAATCAATGCAGTGTTTTTTTACACATGCAATTAAAGACAATGGGTTCCAAAACAACATTAGACCCCATTGACTTTCAGTGTATGAAATAAAAACAAAAAAAAACAAACACTTGACATTTTTATTCAATGTATCTTTTTTTCTGCAGAAGAATGGAAGTCATTTAGGTTTCGAATGGTGAAATATTGACAGAAATTACATTTTTGGCTGATCTGTCCCTTTAAATGCACAATCTACTCTGGTTCAAGATGCATTTTCTCTCTGCTATCGTAGAGTAGGACGTGAGGAATAGGGGTCACCTGCTAAGTGCTATTAAGGACATGTACATGAGGAAAATTTGTCTATGGAGAATCAAATTTCCTGTTGGGAGGAAGGAGACTAGGCGTTGACCCTCCCTGTGAAATTGTCAGAGATGATAGCGGCGCGTGGCGAAACCATTTAAGGTTAAATCTAGCATACAAAATCCACTTTCATTTGTAATGCTGCTGCTTTCCTGCACCAGCGCAAAAGCAAGTCATTTTGAATTAATCTTTTCTGCTTCCCCTCTCTCCTGCATTCTCAATCACACACACATGCACACACTCTCTCGCTCTCTTCTCCTCCATCTGTTTGTGTTTGTGTGTGTGTGAGAGAGAATATGAATCACAGAAATACAACTCTAAATAACCCAGAAAGTCATCTGGCCATTTATGGATTCCTCACTCTGTGGTGCATCATGGGAAGTATCTGTTTGCAGCACATCCTGTCAAGGTTCAGTCACTTTATTATACTAAATATATTTTAATCTCAGATATATTGTTTATTAATGCTGAGTGTGATCAACTTTTTAAAACTTCTTAAACTTTTACTTTTTTTTACTAATATTTCCTTTATCATGCATTAATTCAAGAATGTGTTAGCAGAAAGGCAGAGAGCAACAAAGTGACAGTTTTGTGAGTATCTGGAAGAAATTTGACTCTAGGCATATATTGATTATTCATTGTAATTATTAATGATTCTTATGAGCATTTTCTTCTATTCTTTTATCCTTCCTTATTTTTTACCATTTTGATTGAAGAAAATAAATTTTCATTAGAGACAAAATATTATTAGTTATTTTTAATACTATCTTATAAACATATTATATTATATAAAAATGTTGTGTTAAAATATTTTATTATTGTCACAGCTGGGTGTAAATAATGATGAGTAAAGTGGATCTAAATGCAGCAGTATTAGTTTTATTTGCACAAACTCAGGAACTAGAAACTCATTTTATAATATTATATTATAATATAATTAAGAATTTATGCATAAGATTATTAATTTAATAAATAATTATAAAATTAATACCTGGAATTACTGTAAGGTTAAATCTCTGTACTAGTAGAAAGAAAAGAGGGTTTTCAGGCTGTGGTTGGCATGAATCAAGATGGTAGATTTCCTCTGGTGGACAGACATCCAAAGTTTATAAAAGCATCTTTTCTGATCTTGAACACTTATTACACAATTTGAGATGGGTCAGAGAAACAAACCACTGATATTCTCAGCCACTGAGACTCACAGTTTTGCTTCTGAGGTTTTAACATTTGAAATTCAGTTTTATTGTAATTCTTTATACTTGCTTTTAAATTTGAATTAGGATTTAAAAGGCATTTTCATTTCTGAATGGAGCACAACCCTGGTTGTCAATCCCAAAAATTATCCAAAAAGCAAAAGGTAAATGCATCGATATGATGTTAATTCCTTTCAAGTTGCCTTTCAGTAAAGCTGAAGTGCATGATGCAACTGTGCATGAAATGTCTGTTAACCATATACCATGTCAGCTGCTTCTGAGAGTCAGGAGTCAACTTATGTATGCATACAGTATGTCTGTTCCTGGCTTTGTTTAGCCCACAGCCTCTCATGTATCTTGTATTTCAGGAGGTTTTAATATGAAGCTTTTCATGCCCTTAGTGTCTATGAACCCGGGCTCATACGCAGTCAGGTACTCCAGAGCCTGTCTTCACGCTGTTGAAACTGAACTTTAGACTGTGCTCTGTTTAAAAAAAGTGCAATCGGGCAACATGACTTGAATGGAAAGCAATTTGGTGGAGGGTAATTGAAGGGAATTGATAAGCTCTGCTGTGTCAGGATTCATTGCTTATTTCATTAGGGAGTTTTTTTTTGTTTTGTTTTTTAGGAAGGCTCTTCCAGTGTGAAATTGCTAAAGTGTTTATCACGAGTGCCTTTGTAGATGATTCCCTTCTCTTTAACCAAACACCTTGTGAATTTTCCTTTACCTCGCTTTACGTTCCTCCCTTCTTTTATAGGATGAATGAAATATTCATGTTTCTGGAGAACATTGACACTCATTCTCTTTTCAAAAGTCAAATGCAGGCACTCAAGTAATCTTTTATGTTCAACTTAATTAAAATGATGATAGTTGTGCCAGCAATTAAATAAAGCAGAGATATGCTTGAAAGATTTTGATTACATCATGTTCTGTAGTCGGTTTATACTGTACAATTACAGTAACTGGCCTATTTACAATTGTCCAGAATTGAAAGGAAAGTTGTCCTGTCTCGGCCCTCATTTCCATGTTTTAACCTCAGGGCACTGATAAACTAACCAAGACACTGAGTAATATATCAGGATCAAGGACCTAATAAGAAGTAAGTCCATCCTTTGCCTTAAGGACAGCTTTAGTCTTCTTTGTAGGTATCATGCAAGCACTGAACTGTGCGCTGAGATACTGAGTCATTAATCAATAAGAAAAGTTAGTTCTTTGAGGGATAAAGTCTTCCTTGCACTTTATGCTCCAGAACTTCCTGTAAAAGCTCACTGATATTTAGATGATGAAGCCTTTTCACAGATGGTGATGATACCTTTCCAGTTATTAACATTGCAGATCTAGCAAAGATATACATGTATGACACTATACTTTGTGTTTTTGTCCTTGGCATTAAGATATGTATATATAAACATGCATGCTATATTTGTTGTAGTTTTCTTTCACCACAATACATGTTGTAGTTTCCGTTCACCACAATATTTCTTGTAGTTTCTGTTCACAATAAAAGTTTACCTAACTAAGATGAATTCAGCTTCTATGAAACCTGAAAATGCAAAAAAAAAAAAAAAGAGGAAGACATTCAATTCTACCTTTTGAGAATATGTGGGTATTATCTTCCTAGAATAGGGGAATGTTATGTGAAAATGGTGTTTGCACAACAGGGTGCACCTGGTCTTATAAAACCGCCTCATATTCCTTAGGCGTTTTAAGAGCATGCACAGCAATCTTTGGATCTAATCACTGTCGTGAGATGGTTGCTCGTATCATTACAGATCCCCCACCATGTTTTACAACCTGACAGCAGACGTTGTGGGTTGAAGCATCCACAGGATTTCTCCAGATGTAAACCCTGCAGGAAATAACGTGGAATGCAATATAACTTTTCTTGCACTGATATTAGACTCAAGATGCTTTCAAACAGGGCTGCAGTGGTACTGATATAATTTCTGATGTAATTCAGTTGTAGCATCCTGTTGAATGTCCATCTATTGTTGGTAGGTGTTTTGCAGATGCACATTGTCCATGTTTGGAATATGCTAATGTAATTTCTGAGACTGTAGCTTTGGCATATTCTTTTTTTGTCTGTTTGACTGTTTTGAGGCCATGATAATTTTCTGATATTACTTTTAAAGGTGCCTAATAGAAATGTTGACGTATTGATTGAGTCCACCAAAACATACAAATCATTTGGCTTGGTGACAAGATGAAGACTACAACAACAAAAACAATGATGTCCTTCTTTACTACAACCCATGTTGCCACCAGTTGCATTGTATGAAAAGAGGGACCATAGTATGTCCATAGTATGATTTGACAGATGGTTTAATGATTTGAAATACAGCATTGCAATAGAAAATCCTGAGATTTTCAGGATTTTCATCAATAGAATGCCATTGGAATGGAGTATTCCAGAGTAAAAACCAGTTTTTTTTATAAATATAGCTATAAAGTTTTAATAATCGCTTGTTTGTTAATTGCTAATTGCTTGAAAGTACAGAAATCCACATCACGACAATAGCACCACAGAGGAATTATATTTTTGAAATCACCAATTTCCTACACTTTGCTGTAGTTTCATGTCTCATGTTTGACTATGTGGTTTCTTTCTTTTTCTTACATATTAAAAATTAAACTTATTAATTTATTTATTTGTTAATTAATTATTTAGGTAGTATGTAGCCCCTAACGTTGTGTTTTCTCACAAAACGTTTGCTTTCTCTTGCAAAACTATTGCATTCTTCCAAGAAATGTTTAATGGAAATACTATGAGGTGAGAGGAAAAACTATTTTTCCTCCCAGCTCATTTTTTAAATCATCATGTCCCCATAGGTAGGTAATCATGTCTTAATCGACAGTCCAAGGGTCACTGTTATAAACTAAACTCCTTTAAGATGATACATGTGTTTTTGCAAATAATTGTCAAATACCATTAATTGCCTGGCCTTTGCAGCCATATTAAGCATGCCCTACTGAAAAATACATGTACTGAAATGTATTTGAAATACATTGCAACTGTACTTTTATTATACTAAACTGGTATACTTAAAGTCTTCTAAATTGGAACAACTAATTTTGTGCTTGATGCACTTTAATTGTGCGGAGGTAGTGCTGAAGTCCAAGTAAAGATAAACTTAAGCATATTTGACTGTGCTAAAGTGGAACTATTGCAAGTATACTTCAGGTACACTTTAAATATCTTGTGTTTAAAGACTGATATATTTCAAAGATAATACAGTTCTCATCGATAGTGACGTTACAACACATTTTAGGCTTAATATTAAGAAACGTACATTGTGCACAAGTAGTACTCCAAATAAAGTTTAACTATAATTTTTAAATCAGTAAGCCTCGAGCAATATGTCAGTCAATATGTTAATAGATTTGAACTATACTTAGTATGAAATAAATGTATTTTAAATATATTCCTTTTTTACTATGGTATGTTTAGACTCATTTTTGTTCTGTAATATTTTTCTTTTTTTAGCATTCGTTGTATATTTCCCTGAATGAAATAACACAAATCAAAGTGACAGGGGAATCCAGGCTCAAATGCACATCTCGTTGTTTGCTCTTCATTTCAATTTTAATCATGTTGTTCAGAGCACGGTACAAAAAAACTGAAAAATGATACAAATCCAGCCCAAACATCAGTGATTGCATTGTGTATTCATAATGTTTACATGGGCAAATAAAGCATCAGCCTTCTATCAGAAAAGCCAGTATAGCATTTTCTAGATATGATTGCTTCTGGTTTTCCTGTCACCAAACAGATGAGAGTAAGATGAAACCAGGCTGTTTTTATCAGGACGCAAAGAGCCCGTCGGCAGGTTAAAGTGGCAATGGCAGATACTGTAACCCGTAAGTAGCCCTGTCAATGGCCCGCTCTGATGGACATGAGCATATTGATCTCTGACTTTCAGTTAAATGCTCCTTGAGGGGGTCTCATGATAGCAGCTCCTGTCTTTTTCCTCGCCTCTCTCTCTGTTCTCTCCATCACATTGCATCCGCAAATCAATGCGGCACTGTAACACACCACAGGCCGTCCATAAAACAGCGCTGCAGATTTCCAGTGTGGAGACAGTGGCAGAAAAGCGCTTCGTTTCTCCTCGGCTGAATTATTTGTGTCCTCAACCACTAAATCACATTGATTAAAGCTTGTCACGGATTTGAAATGAGGTCCTGTGGGGTCACTTGCAGCAGAAATGGCAGTTTATTGGATTACAGGCTTAATTTGATTTTGAACGACGAGCGTGCATTATAATGGCAGCCTCCCTGGAGAGCACTCTTCTTTACCTGACTCTTGAACCCTCCTACCACTTCACCCAAAAGAACACAACACACATGTATAAATACACTTGGCACTGCACAAAACCAACATTTTCTGAAATGTGAAACCTCTTATGTCTCTTGGAGATATACTAGGATATTTGTGTGTGTTTGCATTTGAAATGTGTTAATGCATTTGTTTGGTCTTGTAAACAAAGGTAATGATAGTACACAGAAAAAAAAATGAAACAGAAACCGTTTTCACTCAGAAATTGCCATTGAATTCCACATATAATTACAAAGAAACAGCATTACACAGTGGGTAAATAAGTATTGAGCACATCACCATTTTTCTTAGTAAATATATTTCTAAAGGTGCTGTTGACATGAAATTTTCACCAGATGTCGGTAACAATCCAAGTAATCCATATACAAAGAAAACAAAACAAATAAGTTCAGAAATTAAGTTAACACGATGAAAGGGAGGTGCAAAAAGGCATGTAAAGCCAAGACACCAGCTGAAATCTATCAGTAATTAGAAAGCAATCCTCCCCCTTGTCAGTGGAAATTAATATTAGCTTGTTCAGTCCCAACTGATGGCCTATAAAAAGGTGTTTCATGACCAACGTGTCACACAAGAAACATTTCATGATGGGTAAAAGCAAAGACCGTCGCAACCTTAATTGTTGCAAAACATACTGATAGCGTTGGTTACAGAAGGATTTCTATACTTCTGAATGTTCCAGTGAGCACTGTTGGGGCCATAATGAAAGTGGAAAGAACATCATTTCACCATAAACTGGCCAAGACCAGGTGCTCCTCGCAAGATTTCTGACAGAGGAGTGAAAATAATTATCAGAAGAGTTGTCCAAGAGCCAAGGATCACTTGTGGAGAGCTTCAGAAAGACCTGGAATTTGCGTGTACAATTGTTTCAAAGGGAATAATAAGTAATGCACTCAACCGCCGTGGCCTGTATGCACGATCACCATGCAAGGCTCTTTTGCTGAAGAAAAAGCATGTTGAAGCTCGTTTAAAGTTTGCGGCACAACATTTAGACAAGCCTGTGAAATACTGGGAGAATGTAGTCTGGTCAGATGAGACAGAAATTGTACTCTTTGGATGCCATAATACACGCCATGTTTGGAAGTCAAATGGCACTGCACATCACCCCAAAACATCATGGTGTATCACTGGCAAAACTCATATAATTGAAGGAAGGATGAATGGAAAAATGCACCAAGACATTCTTGATAAATAACTGCTGCTATCTACCAGGATGATGAAGATGAAACGAGGGTGGATATTCCAGCTAGACAATGATCCCAAACACACAGCCAAGGAAACTCTCATTAGGTTTCAGAGAAAGAAAGTAAAGCTGCTAGAATGGCCCAGCCAATCACCTGACTTGAATCCAATAGAAAATCTATGGAAAGAACTAAACATTAGAGTTCATAGAAGAGGCACATGGAACCTTCAAGATTTGAAGACTGTTCATGTGGAAGAATGGGCCAAAATCCCACAGCAATGCATACGACTAGTTGGAGGCGTCTTGAAGCTGTCATTACCAACAAAGGCTTTTGAACAAAGTATTAAAGTATTTTCCCTGGGTCATTCCATTTTATTACATATAACTTAATTTCTGAACTTATTTGTATTGTTTTCTTTGTATTTATGGATTATTTGGGTTGTTACCGACATCTGGTGAAATATCATGTCAACAGCACCTTTAGAAATAAATTTACTGAGAAAAAAGTTGATGTGTTCAATACTTATTTTGCCCACTGTGTATGTGTATGTGTATGTGTGTGTATATATATATATATATATATATATATATATAATTTTTTTATTTTTTACCAAACTATCGATTATGTGTGTTTTGTGTAAGGGTTAAAATGGTATTGTGGAGGTAAATAAACTTTGTGTACTGGATTTAACTACAAAAGGGTCTGGACTAAAAATATATAGATGGGACTGATAAACATGCTCTAATTTATTTATTTTTTATTTTTAAGTTTTAAATAAAACATTATAATTGTTGTATTTTTTTTTATTATTGTACATCTTACAAGAACATACTATTGCAGACGTTCTGTCTAAATTTCACATTTAATTCAGTGAATTATTTGACAAACCTTTGTAATTCTTGGTAAAATTTACTTGCAGTAAAAATTGTTTCTACACCCTTTGAGTTTGTCGGTCCAAGCCATTTTTTATTGTTAGACCCAGTATTATTTTTAATTAATATTACTGTGAAATTAATTCCAATTTACACACTGGTCCAGGAAACAACTTGAGTCCTTCTAGTAAAACACACATACACCTAAACTTTTATCACCATATTAGTTATAAACAAATTTAACAGATACATAAACATACAGCATTCATCCAAATAGTCAAACTAAATTGAAACTGAATTTTTTGATCACCATATTAATTATTTAAACAGATTCATGATGTTACAAACTATAAAATACTGAAAAGTATATGGTATGTATGCAGCCCTTCCAATCTGTCTTTCTGCTGCAGATGTAGCTAGCACAGGTGTCTAATGGCATGGTATAGATCCAGGTCTGCAAAAAAGGAAAATAAATAAAGAATAGGAGTACAAGAAATCATTTGGAGAAGAGCAGCACAGCTTCAGTTTATTATTCCAGCCTAAAATCTCATTAAGTGTGACATTGAGGATTAGTTCAGAGGGAAAGGAGTAGAGAGAGAAGTCTCCCACAAATAGCTGTGAGGAGCGACGCGCTGGCTTTTGTTTGCCATCATTAATTCTGCGCTGAAGTGGCTAAGAGGAAGGCCCTGAATCACTGATCAGAGGAGGCCCCCCGAATATGACAACGGGACAGGTGACCTCTCTTCCTCTCACACGCTTACTTTTCCTCTCTGCATCTTGCTGCATCTGTGTTCTTCTCTCTCGCTTTCTCGGCTCTTAATTGGGGTGATTGGGCAGCGGGGCCATCTGCGATGCTGACAAAGGGAAGCCTGCTTTGATTTATGGAGCCTCAGGCCACATTAGTCTCAAGATTTCCACAGTAAATATCAGCGCTCAGCAGCGGAGTTGGCTCAACAAAATCTGCATTGCTCAGGAAGAGAACTGTGGTTTCCTCCTTGGGAATAGTATTGAGAGGATGTTGGACTTTCACTGTTACATTTTGGGATGCTGTTTTAAAGGAACCATGGTTTTGTAGCCTTTTTAATATTTGTGTAATGTTAGTAAACTGTGGTTCATGGGTGTTCAATTCTGCTGCTGAGTGTCTGTCTTAAGCTGTGACATCAATGTCAACTGACAGGGACTAATTTAAGTCCATTTCACACTCTAAAGAGCCCATTTAAGGAGTCATAACATGAGAAATCACTTTTGCTTTGATCTATTGACATATAAGAGGTCTTTGTATCATTAAAACTTTCAAAACGTCCTTCTCATTACAGACGAAGTATGTAACCAATCTCCAAAATCAGCTCATTTTGATATTGTGGGCAGTGGAGACGCTAGGGGCCCATTGCACAGAATTTGCTATTGACCGATTTGGAGTAGACATCACAGTTACGTCACTTGCAGCTGCGTGTGCATTGTGGTGGCAGAAAAACACTGGTAACAAGTGGAGGGAAATGGGTAAATTCCATGGAATGAGTAAAAAAATATTTTTCTGGCTTTGGACGTCAGAATCAGAATGCAAATAATTTTTATAGAATTAATACTGTCATCAAAGACACCATTTGAAGCTAAACACAGACATTTAAATGGACAGACTATGGATGAAAACTGCTATGATTACTCTTCTTTTAAAGCAAAAATTTGTCTTAAACAATAGGTCTACGTAATATTCGCATACTGTATGCAGTTCATGGAGGACATATTGTATAGCCCTACAGTTACAGCATGAAATACTATTTAAACCTATTCCTACTAACATTTTGCATAAAATGTACCTATTTTATCTCACAATTCTGACCTTTTGTTCTCACAAATGCAAGTTTATATCTCCTAGTTTGGACTTTATAACTTGATTTAACTGTCAACTCTGAGGAAAAAAAAAGCCAAGTCAGGGATATAAACTCATGATTCCGAGCCGAGGGGAAAAGAGAGAATGACGAGTTGTTTTTCCTTATCAGAATTGTGAGATATAATCAAAGTCAGAATTTGTAAATATAATCTCAAATTTACCTTTTTTTATTATTTTATTCCATGGCCTCCATAGACTGCTACTTGAAAACTGTCATTTTCTGCCACCAGATAGGCTCCGCCCACAAAAACCGTCATCACTGTTTGCAAATATCGAATTGGTCTATGGGGTCCATCAAAGGAGGGGAGGGGGATTTGGCTGACGATCTCAGTCGGGCCCTCTAGTGGACATCATTGTGGGCCCCTCTCAGCCTCTGGGCCCTATGCATTCTGTCCCCCTTTTCCCCCCTGGTTCTGATGCCCCTGATTGTGGGATTTGTGATGTCACACAGGCAAATACATTTGCATAAGACATTTTGCCTCCAGAGCAATAATAGTTATAAATTATCACACCATAGGCCCTGCTCACTAGGGGTTCAGTCACTTGACGGCTGACACTTGTCTACACTGGATGCGAGCATCACGTCGTCAAATCCAAATAGAAGCCATTATAATCACTGACACTGTCTACAGTGGATACAGTGTACAGATGCCTGTTCAATTTGTGAAATACTCCATGCGCTTGAGCTACTTCTGACAACAGGGCAAATGGAAGAGTCAAAGAGTGTTCGCTTTGATGTGTCCAGTTTAAATAGCTCATTTGCGTCTCTGTACAAACTTAAAAAGGACCTCAGTCAGCACCAGAAATAAGTTGATGGTTTCTTTTTAATGGCATCCCGGATCACTTCGGATAATTATTTGATTGTTCATACATTTGTCTGCAGATTGTTTTGTAAATAAGGCATAGTGTGATGGAGAGTTTGTAATGAAACTTTTCCTGAAAGATGAAACAGCCAACTGCTTTGTCTGTAAATGATGGTTTTATGTAAATAATGTTTTCAAAACTCTCATGTGCAGAAGCCAGTGGCCGTTGATACTGTTTCCTGTGCAATGTTAACCAATTATAACAGTTGTTGTTTACTGGCAAGCCTTGAATCAGCCGCCCCTTAAAGAAACCGATCATTTCAGACAGAGGGTCAGAATGAGAGTTGAAAATAATTATTTCTGCATATTAGTTTTTTCCTCAAAAATGTAATTAACATTATAAGCAAATCTCAAGAAACATGTTAAAATAATATTTTTAAAAAATGTCATGACCTCTTTAAAAAAATCATACCATAACGAATCTCAATGGCCAGTTTTTGCATGTGTAATATTTTTTAATATATGATCTGGTGAACTTAGGAGCTTTGCGTTGTTAAAATTAGAGCCTAGTTCACTTTAATCTTGCTAATATGTGTCCTTTTAAGATTCTAAATGGCCTTGCTAGAGTTAGTATGTTACTGTATGTGCAGCAGTGTAGCTATTATGCTGTTAAATGACTGCATTCACCCAGTCACTGTTTGGGATTGAGAATCGTATTTAATAGCAGGTGTGAGTCTCAAATGTTTTGCAATAGCCTATATACAGTAGGCTGTTTTAGTTGCACCTGTATGAACAAGTGCCATTTTTTGTTCTCGCATTTGGTGAATTTCACCTGTAGTGACCAAAAGATGACCAGAAAACAAATAAAAGTCTTAGCACAGTTAATATGACACAAGCCTACGAAGACCAAGATAATTTATCAAATGTGAATAAACGGACAGCAGTTTTGAATGCTTTTTAATTATTTTTAACTGAGTATTGAGTGTATCATTTGAGTCACGTGACTAGATCTGAAACCAGTTTTGCTCACAGAGCATGTATATTTAAAATGAATCTGAAAACTGACAGTGTTATGACATTTTTTGCATTCTACTGCTCTGCTTTCCATCGTTTTTCTGTGTAAACATGTTAGACTAACATGTTTGATTGTCAAATTAAACTAAACACATTTCCAGACTTGCCATTGTTTTTTCATTCCACTGCCCTGCGTCTCACATTTTTAAACACTGTATAATGCATTCTGTGCAAATTAACCCCAGTGTGGCTTGTTCACACAAAACTCGCTTTACATTCGACTTTACATTGCATTGTAAAAGTTTACCTAAAATCTTTGTTAGCCAAATGCTGGTGACCATTGTGCAGCTTTTTCAGTGCTTTGAGTTTGGGTGTTAAATTTTTGTAGTGCCATGTTTTCAAAGTTGAACTTTTTAACTTTCACATTCCTCAGCACGACGTCTCACATTTTTTAATGTAAAAACACATTCTGAGCAAATGGGCCCCAAAGGAGCCGGTTCACACAGAACATGTTTTACGTTCCAATTTATGCTGCACTTAAATAGTTTACCAATGTAAATCCACACTATAACTAAACATTTAAATGCTGTTAAACTTTTAAAAACACTCAGTGCATCGTCTTGTGTTTTAAATGCAAGAACATGTTTTGTGATGATCGTATTCTGCTGCCATTGTTTTCAAATGAGTTCCTGTGGTGCTGAAACAGACATGTGTTTTAATATTCTTATTTGGTTCTTTCATAATTACATTCGTAAATGCAGGAAATGCATTTCACATGGCATCTCAGATTATGTGAAATACAGAACAGTTTTTTTACAGTCTGTGTGTGTTGCAATACCTACTTGACTGCATCAGAGGAGTCCATGGGCATTGTTACAAACACACACTGGCTATACACAACGAGCATGACAGCCTGCTTTAATGGTGCGTCTAACGGTCTTCTTATGACACCATTAGGCAGTTCTAGTGCATGGTCACAGCCTGATATTCCATGGCTGCTTAGCAGCTGTCCAACTCTTGCAGCAAGCGTGCCTCTGCCCCAGTGGCCCATCCTAAAGCACAGTGCTTAGTTATGCCGCTAATGGGCCCATGCAATGCCTCACACTCCTACAAACCAAACACAGGCAGCAGGCAGCAAGGAAAGGGGGGGCTAGCAAAACCTGCGAGTGCTTTGTTAGCAGAAGTGAATTTAGTTGAAATCCATCTTCATTTTTGCCTTTCCTTTTCATTTCTCTCAGGACGGCCGCAGCATGAGGTGCCTTGTTTAAGTGTCTAGGTTGTGGATGGCAGTGAATTGCTGAGGAGGAAGAAGATATGCACCGTTTTATCTCATCTCCCAGGCTGTAAACGTTGTTTGGGAGGTTGTTAAAGTGAGGCACCGGAATAATCCGCTGAACATTTTTATGGCATATTGTTTTGGACTGTGCAGGTTTTGGCCTCGACTTAGCGGTTTTATTGATAAAGACCGTGTTTTCTCTGCGACGTTTATCTCAGGCGGACGTGTTTTTGTAATTCTCCCCTCACTTCGCGTTTAGTGTATTTCTGTAGTGTAAAGCTAAGTGGTGAAATGTGCTCTCAGGGTCAGAGTTGAGACCATTTTTCCTCTACTCTGGGTTTTATCTACTCCCTCTGCTCATTCTCTTACTACCGTTGTTTTACAAAAGCTATTATAACAGTGGTCATTATCGGTTGACCTTTAGTCCACCTGCTGTTTCGTACGCTAGCTCTGTCAAAGGGACAATACGACTATGAAAGAAAGTTACCTCACACAGCAAGAGTACTTACCCTCCATAATGCAGACATCAGTATGGAAATTTTGAGTATATATATATATATAATCTATATAATATAATATAATATAATAATAATATATATATATATATATATATATATATATATATATATACTGTATATATATATATATATATATATAGACACTCTC
>NW_015506294.1:153824-199085 GCF_001515645.1 Sinocyclocheilus grahami
ATATATATATATATATATATATATATATATATATATATAAAACTAAAAATCTATATAATATAATATAATTCTATATAAATTATTATTTTATTTATTATTATATGTATTTAAAATTTTATTTAATTGTTTTATGTTAAATGTATAAGAATATTACTGTGTGTGTGTGTGTGTGTGTGTGTGTGTACACACACACACTCTCTCTTTCAGTTCATGATACATTTTTCTGGAATATAAAATAAAAATGTTATTTTTTGATCTTGATAATTTCTCTTTAAAGGACATTCCCCGAAGCCAAGGCTGATTATGATTTTAAAAAGCTAATTTAAATGTCCCCTTTTAATCGGCCAGTTTTAAAAATATGGACACCTGCAGAAATGCTGGGAACAAGCACATTGTAATGTTTCACTTACTAAGTAAACAGCCTTGGCGATGTAATCAATGTGTCAATAATATACTAGCTAACACTGTAGTTGACTTATTGGTGCATATTAATGCCTTAATTAGTGCAAATTAACATTCAAATAGAAACACAAATGTGCGGCAATAACATAATTGCATTTTCAGAATTAGCCTGCATAATTATTCCATTTAATCTGCTATCATTAATTAGGACCAAATGTAGCTCTGGCTTATCTTAGGCAAGCAGGGTCTGATTTTTGCCGTTATTTGGTACTGCAGTGCAGTCATAGAGCATGTATTTCAAGGTTAAATGCATTGTTACCTCTCCATGTTACAGTGTGTAATTTTCAGTTAGTCACTGGCACAAAAGTGACTGTTCATAATTCTAAAAAAACATAATTTGGCAAGTTGCTGAATTTAATTTGCACTCACATTTCTTTGAACTATATATTGTGAAAATGATGTATTGATTTTCTCATATTTTTTAATAATTATATATGAGATAATAAACCATATTATATTATATATTATATTATATTATATTATACACACACACACAGAGTAATATTCTTATACATTTAACATAAAACAATTAAATAAATTTTTTAAATACGTATAATAAAATAATAATAAATAAAATAATAATTTATATTATATTATATTATTATACTATATTATATTATTAGTTGTCATGCTTTACTTGTTTGAATATTTGCACAATAAAATCCTCTTTGAAATGTTAGATCTAATATTACTAATATTCAGATGGACATCTTAGGCTGTTGTATCATGTCTTGCATTGGTTTTTGTTTGTCCCAATATGGCTTTTGTGTTTTCAGATGCTGTGTCAAGTTAAAAATAGTCCAGAATAGCCATTTGCGCAACCCTCCAACTGGATGATTTTAAAAACGTCTTTTTGCACACTCCCCATGTTGATGAACAGCATGTCCTGAATCCTGTATTGTTGGAATGAACAATGTTCGCATTTGTAAAAGCCTTTTAATATTTATAATGTTTGATGTTGTTCAGCTTGCTTTTGGGATTAAGAATGTAACCAATATGATCTGATCTGTCAGCCTTGAAGTTCTTAAAGCAGGCAGACTCATTAAGACTCACACCAGGCACACAGATTGGTGTACACATGCTGCTCTTGCTGACCTGATGCAGTGCAGTGCCTGGGGGAGTCCAGCTGTTTGTGCCTGGCTGACTGGCTGTCAGTGGGTGAGGTGGGAAGGGCTTGGCCGTGACTCCCCCCCGAATGTGTTTACCAGATGCACTGTTGCCTCAGGTGAGCACTGCAGCTGGCTCCGTAAAGCTCCAGCAGTCGGGCTGGATCCAAGCCCGTCATGGCAAGACAGACTGGAAAGACCGAGGCTTGCGTTCAAACATCCACTATGTGTGCAGGCTTTGTGCCCAGGAGAACTGACTCCTGGCCAGTGTTTCGTTGTTTGTGCTGTCAACGTATGAGCTTTTTAAAGTCGCCAAAGGTGGACAGATACAGACTAGCCATAGGCAAAGAGTAAGACACTTTGTTTTTCAGTTGTTGAATGCTAGTCTCAGGATTTACCTTTACCTTTTAAATGGCTGTTTATAAATGTAAGAGCTAAAATTCTAACACTTATTTGACTCATTAATGACTCAATTAGAATGAATATCTGAAATGCTTTATTCTGATTGATCAGTTGCAGTATTCTGCCATCAAATATTTTGGTATAATGATCTTTAAACTGCATGCTTGAGATTTGACAAATCTCTTTGCAGTAAAAATAATTTCAACTTCATTTCGTGTCCATTTATTTGGTAATTAGCTTTGTAATAAGCAGGTTAGCCGGTCATTATCAAATAAACTTTCAGTGTGATACA
Organism: Sinocyclocheilus grahami; assembly: GCF_001515645.1. Lineage (NCBI taxonomy): Eukaryota > Metazoa > Chordata > Actinopteri > Cypriniformes > Cyprinidae > Sinocyclocheilus > Sinocyclocheilus grahami. The sequence goes on from NW_015506294.1 coordinate 156,087, forward strand.
ATATCCTGATTACTCTATTAGGGTTTAGTATATAAAGTTTTATTTCTATAGCATCTTTTAAAAACAGTGTTTACAAAGTGCATTACAGAAACCATACTGAATGAATGTCATAGAATACAATAAAAATAAGAAATAAAGAAACAAATATAAAAGAACAAGAACATAAAGAACATAAAACAATTACAAATAAAAATAATACAAACCAATTAAATTTAAAAGTATTATTATTAGTATTAAAATTAGTAGTAGTAGTGGTAGTAAGAATTATTATATAATAATTTTAATATTAATATGATCGTGACTACCTGACTATATATCGACTGTATGTTACATAACCTAGGACACTTGTTAAAATGTTTTGCAAGTGTTTTATTGCATTACACTATAATCCATTGGTTGATGAATACATAAACATGAAACCATGTTTTTCCCTCAATATTTTGCTAAATCAAGCACTATAAAGATCCATTTATCAATGCAAGTGCCCTCCCAGTCGGCCAGGCTGCACTGAACTTCACACAAATAGCTCCTTGAAACTTGCTCAGCCTTGGAATGTTTGTATTGCCCCTTCAGCAATTAGCCATTAATAAATAATAACTCCGTCTTTAATCATGCTCCCAGAGCGCAAAACATATTACTCTTTTAGTACAGGGCAAGGCCTCTTACTCCACACATGAGGAAGAGTAATGATCGCTAATTTTATTGGAAACATATTTGAACTCTCTTCCCAGGGTTCTTCATCACTAGAGTGCTTGCTTATCAGGTGCATGTTGAGTTGTGCGTTTTTATTCATTCATTTTTAACAAATGAGTTCTGAACACGAGCGGAGCGCTATCGTGCAATTCCCAAGTTTTTAAGTTAAACTTCTCTTAATTTGCATTTTGAACCACTCTTCAAGTCAGATATCGATTACCTTTCAGGTTCGCAACATGAAATCCTTAAGTGAGTCACGTGGCCCTGCTCCCACCCAGCACTGTGTTTAAAATGGACTCGCATCGCCCTCGCTTTCGCACATGCTGTGAGGCAATTCTGTCCGAAGGGTTGGGCAGATTGGTAGCGAGACCTTATTTTCTAACTATCGATCCCAGGGGTAGCCCTCGAGATGCAAAAACCACCGCAAGACAGATCTGCTGTCAGGTCTTACAGTAGAAATCAGGCAATCAATGTCACGGCGCTCCGCCAGGCCCTGTATGGACCTAATTCCACTCATCTGCACTAAATGGAGAGAACCCAGTGGTTCATCAATCATCAATTCAAGGAGCACTGGCTGGTTAATAGTCTGCTCTTTACTCAAAGAATAGTCACCGGTATTATCAGGGAGGGCCGGCGGAGATCTCCTCCCCGACCGCACGACGTGGCGAGTTTGATCGTTGTATTCTTTTTCTCATTCGCCACGCTCCGTTCCATTTCCCAGATGGCTCCTGTCAGCTAACACCTTGCAAATTGAAGCTTGCGGGCTCGATCGATTATCTTTTTTTCCACCCTCATCCTAATCCATTTGATCTGTCTGTTGAGTAGGAGACTACATGATTGTGTGGGGATGAGGGGTCAATATCTCCCGAATCAAGAGTAATATCCACTTAATTCCTTTTTCCTGTCAAGCGGCACTGGATGAAATGCTCACTTGCTTTGCATTATGCGTCTTCTGTAGCTCTTTAAGGTTAAGATGGCTCAATAACGTCCTCTCCATCTTGCTTTCTTAGGTTTCAAGTGCCCACGGTTCTATCCCGGGGAAGTCGGAGCTGCTCAAATCAGGGAGCCCCAAGTCGACACTAAAGCATATATGGACAGAAGGCAGTAAGGACTTGTCCATCAGTCGACTTCTATCACAGACTCTCCATGGGAAGGAAAACGCAACAGCCCTGGACCTGCACTATGACACTCCGGAGCCTTACTCAGAGCAGGATCTGTGGGACTGGCTGAGGAATACCACGGACCTGCAGGACTCCAGGCCTCGAGCCAAACGGCGGCCGATGGTCAAGACAGGCAAGTTCAAGAAAATGTTCGGCTGGGGAGATTTCCACTCCAACATCAAAACGGTCAAGCTCAACCTCCTGATCACCGGAAAGATCGTCGATCACGGCAATGGCACCTTCAGCGTCTTCTTCCGCCATAACTCCACGGGCCAGGGCAATGTGTCCGTCAGCCTGGTCCCACCCAGCAAAATCGTGGAGTTTGACTTGACGGCCCAGCAGTCGGTCATTGACTCCAAGGATTCCAAGTCCTTCAACTGCCGCATAGAGTACGAGAAAGTGGAGAGGGGCTCCAAAAACACGCTCTGCAACTTCGACCCATCCAAGACATGTTACCAGGAGCAGACGCAAAGCCACGTATCCTGGCTCTGCTCGAAGCCCTTCAAAGTAATTTGCATTTACATCTCCTTCTACAGCACCGACTACAAGCTAGTGCAGAAAGTCTGCCCAGATTATAACTACCACAGCGATACTCCTTACTTCCCTTCCGGCTGAAGGTAGCCGTTGACGTCACCCACACGAAGGACAACGAGAGGCAAAGGATGGAGCTCTCTCCCCATCCACAAAAAATACATGTTCCCCGAACCGCCCATACCATGCGCTTATGGCCCGGATCTATTAAATCGACTTGAAAAGAGAAGAATTTGGCTATTTGCTCAAGGACTACATGAAACTTTCATTTGAGGGCATAACGTAGTGCTTTTGTTTGCTCACTTGGTTTCCTTTAAGTTAAAGCACATATTATTGTTAATTTATTGTTTATATATTTTAATGTTCTTAGAATATTATTTTACCACTGGAGTGTTTCTTGTATGACCATGTAAACTCTCAATTTTGTCTTGTGATGTTCCGTTTTAATTTAGAATTGTGCAAGTGTTTGATTTTCAGAATATTCGTTTAATTAGTTGATTTGTACAAGTACGTACATGTTTATTAGAACTGCCAAAAGGACACGAAGGTGTAGATACAGTAGGACTTTTTCGTTTAGCTACTAGCTCGCCTCAGAAGCGATGTCGCAGGAGAATTATTCGCGATCAGAATCTCGATGTTCCCTCCACCTACAAACTTTTGAACAGCCCTGGAGTCCCCACACGTTCTTGAGTTATTCCTCCCTGCCCAAAGGCCCAAAGATGAGGAGAATGGCTTTGTTCTGCTGGTTATGAGCAGGCCTTAACTACAGGCATGTTTTCTACCTATTACAAAGAAGCTGTACTGTAATAATTGCGAATTGTTCGGCCCGAGCTGTGTCCTGTAGTTTAATAAGATCCAGGAATGGTTGGAGGGCTTGCTCATTGTCACTTATAATACACTGTAATGTAATGAATTCTATATCTAGAGCCTAATTTGTATGAATGGTTTGTATTGTACATAGTTGATCCTGATGGAGCTGCTTCTGTATATGCCTTCACTCATTGTCTGTTAACCCAAAACCCCACACTCTCTCTCTCTCTCTCTCAGCTCCCAATCCCATATATGCTTGTTCTCGGTTCTTTGGACAAAGAAACTGATGTTGCTGATGTAGATGTGAACTCCATGAAATCCATGCTCTTGTACAGGGGCTGTAAAACTGTCAAAAATATATATTAGAAGTACTTGTCATCTGTATGATCATGTTTACTTTCAGGGGAACAAGAGGATGGAGATGTACAAATGAATAAAAAACTGAAAGTTTTATCAGGTGGAGTCTTTATTATTGTGTTTCTCAGAATGTGATATGAAAACCTTTTTTTCTACATGCTTATCTTGTTAATTTGTAATTTGTAAGCGTCAGAGAAGGGATAGAGAATGGTATTGAAATCTAAATTACAACTGTGAAATATTTAAGCCCATTTAAAACTATACAGAAATTTTAATCCATCTCTTTTACTATCTCTAAACAAAACCGCTTTCCATTTCCCAGCAGGAGCAGGGAGCTCTTTCATTTGCAGATGCACTATGTCTCAGCAGCAGGAAATGGGATCGGGTGAGACCAGCAGACCGATAGTGTCTGTTTCACTGCCACAGAACACTCCAATGCAGCAGTTAGGATCAGCGGTCCGCCTTAAAGTGATTAAGGCCTCCGGCGGGAGCAATCTAAAGAGTTTAGCTGGCTCACAACTTATCAGTAATTAAAGAGGGTGCTAGGTTTGTGTCTTCATCACCTGTCTACAGGGGTTTTGCAGACAAGACTCATTTTTGAGCTGTCTGAAGTTTGCCTTAATTTTTTTCTTTCTAATCAACATAAATCATAAACATCTATCTATCTATCTATCTATCTATCTATCTATCTATCTAGAAAATTAAGCTTTATATCAATATTTCAGTGCATCAAATCCATATATGTATACTATTTTTATACTGCTTTGATTGTTAGGCCTTTGAAACTGCTTTGCTATGATTAAAAACCACTAAACTAGACTTCACTAAAAAACAGTGAAATAAAAAAGTAATGTGAAGATATATATATATAAAAAATCATTATATGTTTTGCTTGTTGTTGCTGGTTTCCCAAAACCTATTAAATGATAATGTTCTTAATCAACTTGTTTGGTCCATTGGCAGCTCTCCTCCTGCGCAGGAATGAGAGACAGAACAGCATTTCTCCCTCTGGTGGGTCAGAATGCTTCGATATCTATAACACAACCTGCGGCAGAATCATAATTAGGTGACAGGATAACCAAACGCAGTATTTATTCAATTATGACGCCCGCACCCCACACTCTCTTTCGGCAGAGCCCGTTTCTGTTGCAAGGAGGGGCCTGACTATCATGTGTATTTAATTCAGATGTTGCTCGATACAGATTATGCGCTAAACACCTTCATGATAAATAGCTTTAATACCTCCAGATCAGATTTAGTAGCTTTCTTTCCCTGCTTAGCACTTCACAGCCATCCCAGGGGGGACAAAGCATGCCTTAAAGTCAGGGAAATTCCGAACAATGGGTTTTGGTCTCCTGCCCAACATTAAGCCATCCCAGCCGATCCCATCCCACTCCGAGCTCTGCTTTTGCCTCTGCAGAATTTCTGTTTTAATCAGAAGCGGAATGGAAAAGGACCATGTGTGCCTCTGGGATATTTTTCCATTAACCATTCTGACACATGACTGACTGTGGGGGATTATTGGTTTTTGAAGAACTATTAACAGCTGTACATTTGCATTTTAATACAGTTCTCCTCCACTACTAATGCAATTTTGGTTCGCAGCTTTGTTGCCGCCTTGTTCCTGGAGCAATTCAGGGTAACAGCAAAAAGGCCCTCCGGCTTTAATCATTTTAATTGCCATGAAAAATTTGTTTTCATTAATCACTCCTGAATCTCTGCTACTGTGAGAGCGAATGCGCCATTACTGCTCCTCCTTAAAATTGTTACTCATCATTTCCTGAAAGTTTGCCACAGCGGTGGGCACGTTCCCCCCTCACACTATTAAATGACTAGAAGGGGGGCGTCTCAGGACAGCGCTGGAATTTCAAAATAGCCGTTGCACTTTTTGTTTATTAAATGTGAGGAAAGAACATCAAATATTGGGTTATTAGGATAAAAGAATGTCTAGCATTAAAAACAATGAATAGTCTTCTTTCGTCTTCATTTTTTTTTAGCTTTTAAAGATAAAACATTTTTGAGCACAATTTCTGAGTCTCTGCACTCCTAATGACAAATCAAAACACATTTTATGGCTGTAAACACATTCAGGGTTCTCTACCAAAGTGCGTTCCCGGCTTTCATTGCAGCACTGCGGATCACCCGTGTGAACTTTCTGTGCATTTACAGCTTATTCAGATGTAACATTTCCTTTGATTTTTACGCAAGAAGGTGAGGGAGCGGCCCGGGCTGGGTCTGTGGAGAGATGGTAACCTTTGCTAAAGCACCTCCATTACCATTTCTGCATGCTGTCTGGATTCATCTCCCTCTCCAGCAGCCAGAAGGTTAGCACGCCACATTAGGCATTATGCATGAAGGTGTCATTTGAGACACAATACAACATTTTCCTACATTTTCAAACACTACTGATATTTCCAGCTTTGTTTCAGCCACTTTCTGCTTCTTTGGAGTTTGCACTACAACTATAAAAGTGATGTAATTAATTACCTTACCTAAATTATTACTTTTTAAATTTAAGAGTTCATTCTGTTATTAGAAATGCTCTTCCTCATAATAAAATGGCAGTTTATTAAAATTTGGTTGTAGAAATGACTTGTTCTGCACTTTATGTGACTGTATTATGTAACAGAGATTAATGTCTTTCCCATATAAACATCCAGGCCTATCTCATATTCTTGGCTTTTAATGGTTCTAAGAAAGAGAGAAAAGACATTTAATAACATAGCTGGATTTATTTTGGTGGTCAGAAGAGGGGTAATATACAATTTTAATAAAACTTTATTCCAAAATAAAAAATATATAAAAAATATATACCTTATATATAAATATAAAAATATGTAAAATATATAACTCTGGAGCACAAAACCAGTCATAAGTCACACGGGTATATGTAGCAATAGCCAAAAATACATTGTATGAGTCAAAATAATCGATTTTTCTTTTATGCCAAAAATCATTAGGATATTAAATAAAGTTCATATTCCATGAAGATATTTTGTAAATTTCCTACCGTAAATATATCAAAACGTAATTTTTGATTAGTAACATGCATTGCTAAGAACTTCATTTGGACAACTTTAAAGATGATTTTTCTCAAAATTTTGAATTTATTTATTTTTTTGCTCCCACAGATTTCAGATTTTCAAATAGTTGTATCTCGGCCAAATATTGTCCTATCCTAACAAACCATACATCAATGGAAAGCTTATTTATTCAGCTTTCAGATTATGTATAAATCTCAATTTCAAAAAATGACCCTTATTACTTGTTTTGTATTAGAAGTGAACAAAAGGAAAAATAATAAAATAAAAAATATGATCAAATATGACCTCTTTTTTTATATTTGTAACTTATTCTTATATTTATATTCTGTATTTTGTATCTCTAATGCATCTAATCTAATGCTTTAGTTGTCTCTCTCTCTCTCTTTTATGGAATGGCATGCAGGAAATGAAGAAAGATATCACTACTGCAGAAAGATAGCACTATCATTAGACTCACATTGAGGTCACACAGGCCACTAAAATAAAAAATAACCCCGGGATTAGGTTCTTTGTTTAGCCAATCAGAAGGCTTTTGAGGAGTTGTCTGCCTCTCAACAATTTTGCGCGTTTACGGAGCGCACTCCATATATGGGCAACAGGCACTGAAAGAGTTTTTATGAGTTTGGAGGGCGCGAAATGTGTTCAAACAGTACATTTAAATGGACAATAAAGAGGTCAAAAGGCGACGTGAACAAAAAGAAGCAAGAAGGTCAAGCTTTTCATCGCTGGAAGGAGCAGAGAATCAGATGCTTATCTTGCATCTGCGGGGCAGGTAAATATATTGCTAAAGAAAGAAGGTGTTCGCTTATGAAGTTTTATGAGGTCGGATTCGGAATAATCGTAATTAGGAGTTCAAAGTTGCTATTAGTCGGAATTCTAGATGATGCACGCGTTGTGAAGTTTTCAAGTCTGTAGTAAATGGTAATGAATGGGTTTTCAGGATAATTTGATTTTACATGCTGTATTTTATAACTAAACATTATTTTGTATACCATGTAGTTGTAATTATGACAGAAGCTAGCTTTATTTTTCATAATTTTACATTAAGACGTTATTTGGGTTTATTATTTACAGTGTAATTATTTTGTTTTGTTTGGGCTAGGTCTGTCTTATACATCTGATTTGATTATGTGATGTTGCATGAGTAAATAATGAGTAAATAAATAACTTTTAAATACGAATTTTCTAGGAGGACTTGAATGCACCAACATAGTCATAGCGGAAATTCTAGGGCAGCTGACATAGTTTACAGCACCAGGAAAAGTTTGTTAAAGCACTTCAGATAATTTTCCATGCTTACCAAATTAAACTGTTTAAAGTTGTATTAGTCTATACACATCAGCAACTTACTGTAAAACAAATCCTTACTAAAGAAAGATTTTGCAGAAATTAACCATGTGCCTCATGGCTGCAAGTGTCTTTTTTTCAGCTGGTTCTCTGGACTACACTCTTAAAAATGAAGGTGCTTCACGATGCCATAGAAGAACCTTTTTGTCTAAATGGTTCCATAAAGAACCTTTAACATCTGAAGAACCTTTCTGTTTCACAAAAGGTTCTTTGTGGCGAAAGAAGGTTCTTCAGATTATAAAAAGGTAAGAAAGAGATGGTTCTTTAAAGAACCTTTGACTGAATGGTTCTTTGTGGAACCAAAAATGGTTCTTCTATGGCATCGCTTGAAGAACCTTTTGAAGCACCTTTATTTTTAAGAGTGTAGATATAATGAAGTGATCCAGAGGGGCAAATACCACTTCACTCTAAACCACAGTGTGATGAAAAAAAGGAAAATTGTGAAGATTTTACATTTTCCCCACTGTATCTGTCTGTATTAAACATGGTTACGTGAACAGAGTAGCACATTTCTGAAGATATATCAGGTAATGTCAGCTATCACATCAGTAAACTGCACAGTGCATTGCAGTAAATGGCCTTGCCTAAACAGCTATTGGTAGTACTTTAATTAATGTCCCAACAGATAATCATACAATAAAACAACATGCATTTCATTATCAAAAATATTGTCAGGGCACACATTGCCTAAATGTTGTAATTTACAATGTTTACCTTGTTAAACATAGCATTTACTGTATTATGGACATGCACATTATATAATAGCATAACTGTAACAGTATCTGTTTTCAAAATGGTTTAGATTTTCAAGCTACTTTTCCCAATAAGTTCATGGCACACTGAGTTTGGCATTCAGCTTTACTTTTTATTCTTCTGCTAAATGCTGCTGTTTGTGAGTGTGTGTTTGACTCAATTACAGACCCAATTAGAGTGTTTATAGTTTTATTTGTTGCATTTGTAGTACATTTCTTCTATGAGTTTAATGCTGTCGCCCTTGTTGAGATGCATTGTTTTTGTGCCAAATAAATACTGGGTAACACTTTAGAATAATGGTCCGTTGTTAACAAAAAATAACTATGCAGGAAGTAATAGGTAGTACGAAATTAACACTTATCTTAATACTATTTATTAATAGAGAAGCAAGATTAACTAAGCAGTAAGTAGTAGCAAATTTAGGACAAAAGTAGTTCCTTATTAGATATTTGATAATTATTCAGTAAAAATATCCTCATTGAGAACTACTTGTGAACTATGACCAATTAATAAAGAATAACCAATTAATTACTAATCACAACAGTAACGTCTTAAAAGTGAACAATTGGGTTCTTTGTGGAAACTAATTTATGAATTTGATATCCCCCAAATAAGTCGGCTACATTTTAAAATTATGACTACTACTCTTACCAAAAGATGGATGTTCAAACTTAAACATAGAATAATAATAAAAATGAAAATTCACTTAAAAAATGTTAATAATTAAGAAGTGATGCTGACAAGCTCATGATTGAATTAGTTCACAATTATGAACTCTGCTTCGTGTCAGTTCAATGTATCCCACTCCAGGTGGACCTACTGGTAAAATATCACTAGTGCTTCACACAAATGTATGACTGTACAGTATGTCAGATATAAAATATGTTAAATAACTTATTAATTTACTTGTGAGTAATTACTGAGGGGTTAATGTGTTTTTCACTTTAAAATAATGGTCTAGATCACTAGTAGTTCCTTAGTAGCACTTTAGCTTTAAAGTGAAAAATACATTAGCCTCTCATTAATTACTCAAGCGTTACCTTGTCTGCCTGCAGGAACTACTAGTGATCTGGACCATTGTTTTAAAGTGAAAAACACATTAACCACTCAGTAATTACTAAGTAATTTAATAAGTTATTTAACATATTTTATATCTGACACATACATGTGTGTGAGGCACTAGTGATATTTTGCCAGACACTGTAATCTGGAATATGCGGTTTTGTGCTTAACACAATATAAATGCAGTCGATGCCTTCATTAAGGATGTGAATTGTTTTTGTCAATTATTTATATTGAAGAAAAGTCCTCCCCTGCCTACTGTCACTAACGGTATAGGTCTTTTGGAGTCGGAGACATACTGAACTGACACAAACTAGAGCTCATAATTGTGAACTAATTCAATCACTTCCTAATTATTAACATTTTTAAATGAATTGTTTTTATTATTATTTTATGTTTTTGCTTGAAATAAACAGAGAACATCCATCCTTTGGTAAGAGTAGTAGTCACAATTTCAACCTGTAGCCGACTTATTTGGGGGATATCATATTCATAAATTAGTTTCCACAAAGAACCCAATTGTTCACTTTTAAGACGTTACTGTTGTGATTAGCAATTAATTGGTTATTCTTTATTAATTGGTCATAGTTCGCAACTAGATCTCAATGAGGATATATATTTTTTTAGTAATTATCAAATATCTAATAAGTAACTACCTTTGTCCTAAATTTGCTACTACTTACTGCTTAGTTAATCTTGCTTCTCTATTAGTTAATTGTATTAAGTTAAGTGTTAATGTAGTACTACCTATTACTTCCTGCATAGATACTTGTTAACAACGGACCATTATTCTAAAGTGTTACCAAATACTGCTCTGATTGTTAAAAAAACATCAGTTTGTAGTTAAAAAAGGAGCTTTAAAGTTAGACAAAAAATGTCTACATTCTCAAACAAAGACCGTCATAACCAAGAATACACCTTAATCATATAAGTCAAGTGTTACTTGACCTCCAGATCCATCTTAGAAAGTCAAGGGCAACATTACAGTTGTGCGAGTGGGCTGTCTGAATAATATAGAAAGAGTATGATGATGTTTTGCTGTGTGTGTGTGTGTCTGTGTCTGTGTCTGTGTGTGTGTATATGTGTGTGTGTGTGTGTGTGTGTGTGTGATTGTATGTGCGCGCACGACAGAGAGAGAGAAATACCGGCCCGTTATCATCATTCACTCTCACCGTAAGTAAACATAAATATTAATGAAAAAACATCACTCAACAAAGCCCTTTTGTACCTGGGCTTGTCAAGTTTGTCACTGATAAACAAAAGCAAGGTGAGTCTAGCATTGAGATGTATCGAGGATAGGTAAAGAAAGGAAGAGAGAGAGAGAGGGGGCGTGCAATATAGTATGGGTAAAAGCACTGTTTGGATTTGCAGCACCATCCTAAACCCACCCTTAATAAGATTAATGTAGCCCCCAGCCATGCTGTTCCGCCTGGCAGAGGATCAATCGAAAAAGGCAAGAGCATATTAAAAGGATTATAGATTAGCAATTAGATGTCTTTTGACTGGGGGAAAAAAGATACTCGGTGAGGTGAAATGTGGCTCTATATTTTTCACCTTTGTCTAAGTAAGCAGTTAAGAGGTAAAGGATGCAATACTGAGGGAAACGAGACAGAGATTGGCTTGGCAAGATGCTGAAGAGAGGAAATGACAGCTTTATCCTGGTTGTCTGAGTGTCATGTGATCTCTGTCAAGAAGACTTTCCAATCATCAACAGCTGAGTCTGACCTAATCAATACCAGGCTGAAGATGTGTATATGTTTTAGCTGCTATGAAAATATTAGCAACATCCCTCTCACAACATATTAAAATATATTTTAACACACAATTTTGGTGTCTGCATTAAATTACATTTTCAAAAGTGATTTTATATACATAGGAAACATTTAAATTCAGGTCTACTTCCATGTTTAATTAAAAAAAACAAATTGTGAAAATAAAATGTCAATATTGTGGGTAATACAATGTTCTAAACTGTAAAAAAATGTCGTCTTTGCATTTTCAGACAAGTTTTTCTTTTTTGAAGTTATGAAGACTTTTTTGACAGTCTGTGACATCATCAAAAAAGAAAAGTGAGAAAAGTGTTTATTACGTTTGAAATATGGATATTTATCTTACAAAAATGGATGGATTCGCTACAGGAGGCCTTTATTCACACCCCGGAGCTATGTGAGGGACATTTTATTACGGATGCGCGCACTTTATTTCACGTCTTCGGAACTGTTGACAACCAACACCCGCTTACCCCCATTGAAAGGCTTGGAGGGGCCAGGACAATTTTTAATACAACTTCGATTGGATTCGTCTGAAAGTAGAAAGTCACATACACCTAGGATGCTTCGAGGGTGAGTAAAACACAGGCTAATTTAAATTTTGGGGTGAACTAACCCTTTAAGCACTGACGCATATTTTAAACCTAATTAATATTAATATTTTAATGCATTTTTGTATTGTTTTATTTATTTTTATATAGATGTCCATGGACAAAAAGAGTTGTTAGGCACTGCCAAAAAGTCATTGCTGACCCAGTAGCTGTAGAGGCATTCTTAGCAAGAAGACGAGAAAGGTATTGAGGATTTCAACAGTCAGAATAATACAATTTACCAATATTTCTCAACAGAGCCCCCCCTCGCTATGTCAAGTTCAACTACAAGTTCAAGAGGCCATTGAGGGGATTCTCAAAAATACCCTAAATACCCATCCTGATAATGTCATTTATGTTGGCAAACAGAAAGTATTCATAAATATAGCTGCAAGCAGTAATATTTGGGGTCAGGCATATCGGAAACAAAGTGACGAGCTTTGCAAGAAGGGCAGGGAGCATCAAACAGTAGAATGAAATGCTTATTAATTTTCAACATCTGCTTCTGCCGTCATTTACTTAGGATTATTATTAAAACAAATTTAATGAGACTAATTCACAATATTACAGACTAATACTAAAAACATTGGAATTATGGGAACAATGACAATATTCTTTCACTTTTGGCAAAACGTCATTCAGAGTAATAAACCATGGTCATTCAGTGTAACAGATATATTCATGTAAAAATTAAACAATTATAGTGACCTGATTACTATAAATCAAATTATTTTTGATCACACTAAATTTTATTAATTTTTTTAATGATTTTCACTTCCTTACAAAAACTTGCAGACAAATGGGTAAAACCTAGTGGTTTGAAGGATAGTATAAAGATTTAAAATTACAAATAATTAGTATTTTGGGGCTGGACTGTGATCTTTAAATAGAGTCTTTTAATATGTCATTAAATGATTATTGTTCTAAATATGCCTGACAAGATTATTTATAACCTATTGTCACACTAAATGGGATTTTAGTGGGTGTCTTCTGTAAATCATGCATGGTAAAATGCATGATAGTCATTCTTTTTTGCTCAGAAAAATAACAATTAAAACAAAAAGGACACATTCTAATGTACATAGAAAATAAATAAACAAATAAATTTAAAGCTGAGTTACATTTATTTTTTGTGTTTATTTCCATTTTTAATCGGATCGCGTTAGGCCTGTTTAGGAGGCCCTGTCGATCATTTCAGTGTAATGACACGTGATGGACCTTCTCATGCTGAAACACATCCAGCAACTTATTTTGGGTTGTTGTGACTTTTTTTTCCATCGGTTGACAACTGCTGGGGTGGGAAGTGGACTGTGTCCAATGTATATTGATTTATAGCCCACCTCACCCCCCTGTTTTACTAGTGGTGTAGAATGCAGTGTGCAAGTATGTCCACTAACAAATTGACTATTTCATTGCTTGTGACAGCTCCATTGGGTTTGATGGACAGGAACTAATTTCTCCATCATACGCAAATAAAAACAAAAAGAATGGAACTGCATAAGTTACTTATTAGAGCCAGGTGTTGAGCAAACCCTATAAATGCTAATATTCCCTGTGTTTCCGACTGCAGCTTTCAGCTCTTTCGGTGACAGAACCAACATTTCCAGTACCGTTTCTAGTGGGGCAAGAGGCAAAAGGACCAGTGCACTTAAGAAGATTCAATTAAAGATAAATGGATTTGTTGGCTGTGTAAATTTTAATTAGTGCAATTTCTAAGTGTAGTTAGATTATGAATTTTGTTTGGTATAAACATTGATAACATAATGAGGTACAATCTAATTAGTGTTGCCCTTTAAAGACCCTTTTTTATTTTTTATTTTTTACTTTTAATACGCATAAAACAACTAAATAACACTCTATCAAAACATCTAAGTAATAATGGGCAAAGCTACAATATAAATCTATTATCCCAGCAAAATGTACCATACTATATGATAGTAACAAGCAGTGGCTTCTTTAAGTCTCCTGACTTATGAAAGAACATCCTCTAAGCAATAAAATTGTTATTTTTCAGGTATAAAAGCTTCAGGAAAAGTTCACCCAAAAATTTTAATTGGCTGAAAATGTACTCACCCTCAGGCCACCCAAGAAGTAGATGAGTTTGTTTCTTCATTGGAACAGAAATGTAGCATTACATTACTCTTTCACCAATGGATCGTCTGCAGTGAATAGGTGCAAACAGCTGTTAAACCATCACAATAATACACTGATCACTCTGAAAAATAAAGGTGCTTAAAAGGTTCTTCACAGCGATGCCATAGAAGAACCATTTTTGGTTCCACAAAGAACCATTCAGTCAAAGGTGCTTTAAAGAACCATCTCTTTCTTATCTTTTTATGATCTGAAGAACCTTCTTTCGCCACAAAAGACTTTTTGTGAAACAGAAAGGTTCTGCAGATGTTAAAGGTTCTTTATGGAACCATTTAGACAAAAAGGTTATTCTATGGCATTGTGAAGCACCTTTATTTTTTAAGAGTGATCCACACAACTCTAGTCCATTAATTAATGTCATGGGAAGTGAAAATCTGCATGTTTGTAAGTTCATCAATATCTTGGTTGGCCTGAGAGCGAGTACATTTTCAGCAAATGTTCATTTTTGGGTGAACTATTCTTTTGAACTAAAGTGCACTTTTAAATGAACATTCTGATATTACAACTCTTGTCCTGAGAGCAACCTTTCAGAGAAGGTTTTTCTCCTAGGTTTTCTGTACAAATGATCTGACACACTTGTCAGAACTACTTCTAAACCTCCTTTGGTCATCAGATGTCAAACATGGGTTGTGCACCCACGTTTTTCTCCCTGGTTACTGGAGCAGCATTAAGTTTGACTGATAACACTGATGCAGTACAGCTACATCATGTACACCTGTGTGTTGCCTCATGCTTGTTTATATGGCATGTTGCTTTTGTAGCTGCTGCATTTGTCCTCTGCTTGGATGTTCATACTTCCATGCTCTC
Organism: Sinocyclocheilus grahami; assembly: GCF_001515645.1. Classification (NCBI taxonomy): domain Eukaryota; kingdom Metazoa; phylum Chordata; class Actinopteri; order Cypriniformes; family Cyprinidae; genus Sinocyclocheilus; species Sinocyclocheilus grahami. Next base: position 171,161 of record NW_015506294.1, read on the forward strand.
GCTCACTGCGTTCAGTCCAGATATCAATGCCTTGCATATCCATGCCATTTGAAGGAATGAGCTCAGGGACTGGCAGTTGCGAGCCGTGACAGAATTCCAGACCTTAAACAAGGAGGAAGCAGCACCTCTTCTCCCGGTTTTTTTTTCATTTGTTGAAAGTTTTTTGTTTTCCCAGTTTCTCCCCGCGAGTATGGAAGTTGCCGCTCGGTTCGCAGCCCTAGCTCGCCTGGATCTCCCGTTTGTGGAGTATGCGTGGAAGTTCTGTGGGCGTTAGACGACGCAACGCTCAACTCTCTGTTATGGATTGGATCTAATTACCATCGCCCCGTGGATCTCCCAGACACCACTGGACTAAGCTGGAGGGAAGGGATCCTCTGGTGTCTGGAGAGCGTCCGGCCCCGATCCAGAACCAGCTCGCCGTCAGGCCCGCCGGCCTCTCCTACATCAAGCCCGCCAACCGCCGCTGACTCGGCGCTCTTGGACATGGCGCTACCTCCAGAGTTCTTGGCTCCTATCCTCACCAAAGAATCCGCTCCAGAAAGTTCTCCTTCATCTCCGCTGGTCCCGTCCAGCTTTCCATCTTCTCCTGAGTCTCCTTCGCCTCTGCTGGTCCCGTCCAGCCCTCCTATGTCTCCAGAGTGCCCTCCAGCGCCCGCTCCTCTAGAGCGCCCTCAAGCATCCGCTCCTCCAGAGCACCTTCAAGTGCCTGCTCCTCCAGAGCGCCCCCCAGAATTCCTAATTTTCCCCAAGAAAATTTTTGTGGGGGGGCATATGCCCGTGGCCATTGTGGCCGAGCCGGCTAAGGTCACGGAGGATCCGCCATGGCCTCCTGAGTCCCCTGATCCGCCATGGCTTCTTCGACTGAGTGATCCGCCATGGCCTCCTGAGCTACCAGCTCCGCCATGGCAACCTGAACTGCCTGCTCCACCATGGCTCCCGGAGCTCCCTACCCCCCTCCTGGTGTAACTGTTACGGTGCGGGACGCGCCTTCCGGGAGGGGGGAGTAATGTCACGTGTATCTTCCTGTTTGTCCTTATTTGGTCCTTCCAGTTCCTGTCCTCATTTAGTTCCATTTGTTCCACGTGTTCCTTGTGATTAGTTATACTTCTCACCTGTCTCCCCCTCGTTATCTGCTCTATTTGAGTTCTAGCCCGTTCTGTTCTCCCTTGTCTGGAATTGTTGATGTTAACCCTTGCTACGTGTGTTTTCCTGTTTCCCTGGATATTATTAGATATTATTAAAGTCTATATGTTTGAATTCGACTCTGCGTCTCCTCGTTCCTCGCTCCGTGCTCCTCACAGTAGCGAGCCGTGACAAATATCAAAAATCCTGTTTAAAATGGTCATCTCAAAAATTTGAAATGAAATAAATGTTATATCAACTGCCTAGAAAAAAAGCGTAGCCACGATATTGCCGTAGTGTGTTATGAGCAATTATGTTATTTTTTTTGTAGGCCAATTTCCATTAAGATAAATGGCAATGACTTATCATCCTTAAATGAATGATATTGTTATTTAGGAGAATAAAAATGCATATTAAAAAGATCTCCAGTCTGATTTTAACATTACATGATATATAAGTACAGGTGGCAATGTTATTTTGTCACAAGTGTTGAAATGATGAAGCAATTTAGTTATTGTTTATTTAATTTATACATCAAACTAAACAATAGCACACATCAAAATGTTAAATAAAGCTTTCTTTTTCAGTACCCTGACTATACAGTGTCTGCGCACCTCAGGCAATACTGTAAGTATGTCCTTTTCTCCTCTTTTTCTTTGAGTGGCCATCTTCATCAGTGAATCCTGACAAAATCCCAGCATGCATAATGGCGGCTGTCAGCCTAGCTGTAAAGGAGACCATGAAGAACTTCCTCTAGAGTCATCGTTATCATGTGTAAAGCCTTGTACTTAGCCCTGTCACCTGTAATTAGCATCAATGGAGAGCAGCCGTGGAGTTGACACATTGTTCTATGACAGCCTGTCAAAGCGTCTCTCTCTCTGTGCCTCCCTCTGTCGTTCGACGAGGGGACAGTCAACACTGAGAGGAGATGTTTGCTAACTGTTACTTCTGAGGCTCAAATAGATATGTTTCATGTTATATCTCCCGCACCTCTCACTCAGCATTTTATTTACTATCTGTTTGATGGAAATGGCCTGTCAACAGTGTCAGATAGTTAAGCAAAGATTGATTTCTTCTATCTAGAAACGTTTTCTATTGGATTCTGACACTTAATTGTGTCAAAGATTGATCTACTGTAATTACTGAATCAGAGGTTATGAATAGAGCAACAGATTTCCCCAGCGATTTCAGTGGACTCTGGCTTCCTTATATCGTAATTTCGTAATAATTTGGTTATCCATAGCAATTTAGAAGCCATCTCTTTTAGCACCTTTGGGCACAACTGTGATTTGAAACTCAACAGCTTCTCAAATTATGAATTATGAAGCACCTGCACCTAAACAAAAAGTAAAGATAAAGTTATAATAATAATAAAAATACTAATAATAATAACTTATAAGATACAAATATTTGAGAGATGTTTTAAAATGAAGTAAAAAGAAAAAACTAAAAAACAAATCTTGAAAATCTTTTTCATGGCTAAAAAAATATAAAAAATAAAACCTATTTTTAGTGCAGTTCCCCTTGACGCCCCTAAGTAATATGTTTAAAATACATTTATTTCATACTAAGTATAGTTCAAATCTATTAACATCTTTATTGACATCGCTCTAGACTTACTAATATAAATATAAAATTATAATTATACTTTATTTGGAGTACATCTTGTGCACAATGCACGTTTCTTAATATTAAGCCTAAAATTTGTTTTAATGTCACTATTGATGAGGATTGCGTGATCTTTGAATAATATCAGCAATATATTTAAAGTGTACCTGAAGTATACTTGCAATAGTTCCACTTTAGCACAATCAGATATACTTCAGCACATCTTTAGTTGGACTTCAGCACTTTAAGCATACCAGTTTAGTATAATAAAAGTTCAATTGCAGGGTATTTTTTTAATAAGGGCATAAATATGTAAATGCTATTATTTTGCAGCTTTGTAGCATTAACACTTGTTAAATGCTAACTTGCATTAACTGGTTTCCAAAAATGTATTCACATACAGAACCAGTGTATAATGCCATTTTTGTTGTTTTCTTATTTGGGACAGAGTTTGTGTTACTTCAGGGGTAGATTTTATTATTGTAGTGACTTGTGGACATTAAAATACAATGAGAAGCAGAAGGGAGAACATTAGTTTATTAAAATGTTACTCCATTGGCGGCACCATAATGACTTCAGTGCTTCATTTTTTAGCAGATAACGATATAATGCCTTTCTACCTATTTATGCCTGAAGGAGACATTTTTGCATATTGAAAGTATTTCATCTGCTTTGCTTTTCCTTGAACTGTCTCACTGGGGACAGTAGCCTGTGTGTAATATCAGTATGGCCAGGTAACTCTATGGCCATAGCGGCTGTAATTTCTAAGGTTCATTAAGCTTCCTCAGTCGCTGTGGTTATGGGATGTTTCACATTAAGGAAATTTACACTTTCTGGAAATTAATGAATCCAGGACCACTGGTAGATGGGTTTAAGCTTATCTCATTGTCGTATATGTGTCTGTGAAAAAAACCATATGAACTCTCATGGATAAAATAGAAAGCTTGTGTATTTGCAGTGTAAAAACCACCAAGGGAGTTTAGCTCAGTCTAGCAGCAGCACATCAATTTCAGATTAAGTGTCAGCGAGGCCTTAATCAGCAGTCTGAGGTTATGACCACTGGAATGGTAGCACTGCATTCACTTTCATTTATGACTAATAATGAAAACTTGAAGTTGAGCCTTATTTCTCCAGTGAAGTACAGTCTGATGCAATGGTACAGTAATTAACTGATATTTATGCTCGATTTATAACTCGGATCCCTTGTAAAAGTAATGTAATGGTATATCTGAAACTGTATAACCCACCTATGACGGACTATTTCATTTTCTCTCACTGGAATTTATTCTGGATACTGGAGAAACACTGTAAATAAAACTATACACTACAAGCTGAACGTTTGGGGCTGGTAAGATTTTTGAAAGAAGTCTCTTATGCTCACCAAGGCTGCAAAAATACAGTAAAACAGTAATAGTATGAAATATTATTACAATTACAAAACTGTTTTCTATTTAAATATATTTTAAAATGTAATTTATTCCTGTGGTAGCAAAGCTGAATTATCAGCAGTCTTTACTCCGGTCTTCAGTGTCACATGATCCTTCAGAAATCATGCTGATTTGGTGCTCAAAACACATTTTTAAATATGTTTAATATGATTAATTTTCTTTACTTATTATTATCAAAACAATTGTGTGGCTTAATATTATAGGGGAAACCGCAATACATTTGTTCAGGATTTTTTTTTGATGATATAAAGTTCAAAATATTATTTAAAATGATTACTCTTAAAATTATTTACTAAAAATTCAATCAGTTAATTTATTAATAAACAAACAAATTAATAAATAACATCCTGAATATTGGAAATTGTTAAACTTAGTTTATAATTGTTTATAGTTTGTAGCATTTTTTCACATTTCTAATTTAATAATAGACATCTTAATGTTGTTTTTTCATTGAGCTCTATGGTGCTTTAAGATTGTAAATTTAAGATTAAAAATTAATTTACAGATTTTGTCAACCAATATGTTTGAATCTTTAAAACACATCTGGATAGTGCTTATCTGCCTAAGCAATGTCATGCATAAGTATTAATTATATGCATAGACTGAAAACTGTGCTTTTAAAGTGGTGTGTCTTGAAAGTTATTAACTGATATTTCTGCTGTTGATTCTATAGCCTTATCCTGCATATCCACATCAAAAAGTAGCAGCATGTTCTGAAGTGCCACAGCGTAACAGGGTCTCGTGGTTTATATAAAGCTGTCTGTGGTCAGCACACACATCTGCCTTGCCTTCAAATGTAAACACTGTAGCCCTTTTTCTCAAGCTTGGTGTGCTTAATTGGATGTTATGAAGGCAAAGTGATTGTGGCAGAGCGGTTTACTGCACAGTGGCAGTGTGCTTTGCTGGAGAAGGAATACAGGATAAAGGAGTGGTGATTAGGGAAAGTGACAGAAAAAAAGGAAGATAAGCACAGACTAGGCACAGTTAAATTAATTTTTATCTGTAGTAAATTCACAACATATTGTAAATAATGTGTATATTTTATGTGTACATTGTGTGTATTCTGAACATCTGACATATTGTCCCTTGTGAAAAATAAATGTATTTTAAATACATTTATTTCATGCTAAGTATACTACAAATACATTTACATATTTATGTACTTAATAGAAATATCCTGCAATTGTACCTGTAGCGCAGTTGACAAAGAACAGCATACGTTGTTTACGTTCAGTGGATACTCTCCAAAATGGCTCTAGTGACGCGAAGGAGACAAATTGTTGAATAAAGTCATTATTTTTGTTTTCTTTGCGAACAAAAAGTAATTTCGTAGCTTCGTAAAAATTTCGTAGCTTAGTATGTCCTTGCAAAGTTTATGGACCTGTCTATGGGAGGGTCAGAGAGCTCTCTGAGTTCATCAAAAATATCTTAATTTGCATTCCGAAGATGAACGGAGGTCTTACGGGTTTGGAACGACATGAGTATGAGTAATTAATGACAGAATTTTCAGTTTTGGGTGAACTATCCCTTTAAGTATATTTCACTTTAGGTACACCTTAAATATATTGCATTTAAAGATCGATATTATTCAAAGATCATACAGTCCTCATCAATAAAACTCTCTTTAGGCTTAATATTAAGAAATGTGCATTGTGCTCAAGTAGTACTCCAAAAATTAATTATAATTTTTATATCAGTAAGTTTTAAATGATATGTAAGTAAATATGTTAATAGATTTGAACTATACTTAGTATGAAATAAATGCACTTTAAATATATGACTTTTTTTTACTAGGGGTGTCATACACATCATGCTTATTGCATGACACTTTTTTATGAGACATGAAGTCTTTTAGTTTAGGCCAGGCTTTTGTTTTGAAATTGGTTGTGTCTTGTATTTTGAAAGAATATTTAAGTCATTGTAAATGCTGGTTGTTTCCATGTTAATTGTGCACACTGCACACCTGTATTTTGGTCATTCCTGTTCTGGTGAGTTCTTGGTTTTGACATTGTCTTGTTGGGTATCATGCTTATATCATGTTACAATTACTAATGCAGTTGTGTTCCTTATTTATGAGCTGCTTTGGACAAATATGGTGTCTGTGTATGGATCTGGTATATGTAAATGTAGTGTAAAATGCCTATCAGTCTTATCTTAAACTGGAGAGTGCTGACAGCCTAGCATTAGAAATGTGAAAGTATTAGAAAGGACAAAGCCTGCAGTAATTTTATAAATGTGCTTAGGTTTGTCTGTATTTATTTTTCTACCAGTCTGAGCCCCTCGAGATTGAAAACTCAAATCTTATTACTGAGGGAAACCAGATCATTAGGTAGCATAAAACATTACAAAAATTAAAAGAACAATCAAGACTAGAAATTCACCTCTGCAATTTATGTATGCATTTGCATTCATAAAGTTTTCAGAAGTGTGTTCCAGCAATTATGGGCACCGGATTCAAATTCAGACTCAACCCTTATTTTAGGCATTATGTGCTGTCATAAATGCCATATTAAACTGTAGTGGCATTACTGTATATATTTCGCCATAGCCTGGATTCAGTTGTTCATACACTTGGAATTATGTCAGCAGTTCAGTCAGAAAGGTGAGTTGCACTGACGTGGGAGGGAACAGGATGATATCAATATTTCTAATGAAAAATTCTTTCCTATCAAAGAAATTATACCTTTATCATCAACACAAAAGTGCAGAATATAAAAGCAGTCTAGTCCAATAAGCACTCCATTGCGCGAGTTGCATATATTGGTCTAAAAGCTGTTTTTAAAAATGGTTAAATTACCAGGCGCTAATTAAAAAATGTCATATTAAATGAAATATTAGTAATGCTGCAAAGTGAAATATACTGGGACTGATCCCTCAAAGCAGTGTGATATTCATCCAAATAGTATTCTTCTACACTTTGTTTTGTTTAATATTCAGTTTGTACTCATATGCATAAAAACCAGTGACATGTTACTGCTGATGATGCTCAGATATCTAGAGGAAGCCAGCTAGCATGAGGGTCCTGTGAATAACCCATTTATCAGCGGACAGTGATACTAATAATTTCAGCCATTTATATCCAGAAAACAGACAGCTGGATGCTGCCAGATCCTGCTGAGTGCACTGTGTTTTCCTTGCATCTGTTTTGTGAGTCAATTGCATGTTTTCCCCTCCCATCTCTGATCGGGAAACAGAAAGTGCTTATTTGATCACATGCCTCTTGATGCTAGTAGTTGCAGTAAAATACGTTTTTGTAGAGATGATAATGGCATAATTTTCAAAAACTTGCACTATAAAACCCGTTTTCAAAAGTTTGGGTTTTCAGGCCTGCAAAACGCTGTTGTTGTATAAATAAATGGCCCTAGCGTAAAAAAAAAATCCGTTTTTAGTTGAAAACAGTGTTGTGTAAATGCCCCCAAATTGGCCACAAGACTAAAAATTATTAGTTAGTAAAAGTCTTAAGCTTACAGATACTGGTGCTCATGATAGACTACCAGTAATCCATAATCAAAAGGAAAACAGACTGCACAGAAATTAATTTTGAAATTTAACTAATTAATTTGATTTTATACAATTCCTAAATGCAGTGAAAACATCTAATCTTTCAGTTAAAGGGATAGTAAAATAAAAATAAAAAAATAGCCCATGATTTACTCACCCTCAAAGCATCCTAGGTTTATATGACTTTCTTCTTTCAGACGAATCCAATCGGAGTTATATTTAAAAATGTCCTTGCTCTTCCAAGCTTTATAATATTCAACGTTCCAAAAGAAGTCCAATAAAGAGCCTCCATCCATAAGAGAAAGTGAGCCTCACACGGCTCTGGGGTGTGAATAAAGGCCTCCTGTAGTGAATCGATGTGTTTTTGTAAGAAAAATATCCATATTTAAAACATTATAACCTGTTTTCTCTAACTTCCGCTAACTGTTGTACGTGGAAGCCGTTCCGGGAAGATGACATAGGATGTATGCGTAGCGTATGCGCCGATGAGAATATGCTAGTCTCGCGAGAACCAACGTTTGTTTACAGGAGCAAAGGAAGCAGTTACCTTACTTTACCTTACTTACTTTGGCTTATATTGAAATCCTCCGACATTTTTCTTTACAAATCCTCATTTTGTACTTTAATTTGTGACTGGCTTTTTGTTTTGCTCTCTCCTCTGCACTTCCACGTTTGTCAGTTCTCATCGGCACATGCGCTGCGCATACATCCTATGTAGGGCTGCACGATAAATCGCATGCGATATTTAACGCGCATTTTATCAGTAAAGCCGGTTCTGTAATCAGCGTAAAAAAGCCGTTGTTCACTGACGAGCTGCGCAAAAAATCGCGCGAATATGAACGTGGTTTTGCGCAGCTCGTCAGTGAACAACGGCTTTTTTACGCTGATTACAGAACCGGCTTTACTGATAAAATGCGCGTTAAATATCGCATGCGATTTATCGTGCAGCCCTAATGCTAAGTCATCCGCCGGGAATGGCTTCTGCATACGACAGTGAACCTGCACACGATCCCTTTAACTGCTGATGCACATAAGCAGTGCATCAGCTGTTTTGTCATCACTCCATCTCCTCAACTCCAACATAATTTATGTATCTTGCCATTCATAATTATCTTCCAAGCATCTTCCAAGACCCTGGGGGTTTATCAGAGCTCGAGCTGAAGCCGCTTCCTCAAACTCCTCCGCTGCGGACAGCAAGCCAAAAAAGTTTAACCTCAATATCTTAAAGATTACCGAGTTATATCGTGAAATGGGAGTGTCATCAGTTTGACTAAAAGAAAACAAAACGTTCAGATGTTCACAACATTTACACATAGTAGGGAGCAGGTGTACATTTTTGAAAATACACTTTCATAAATCCACAAATTTCAATTTCAAAAATCAAAAAAACACTTTTGATATCCCATGAACAACTTCTTGGTTTATCTTGTTAAAGTTCATGCAACGTGGTCCAGTTAAAGCGTTTAGAGCTTTTAAAATACTCTGAAACGTGAGCTAGATGCAGCAGATCACAGATGCGTCGTCTAAGATGCTGGACAGAGATGTAAGGACTTTCTCTCTCTATTACTCTGGAATTAAGTTATTGAATCATCACTTCCAGCCTATTAATATGGATGCATGTTCTGCGGCCAGACTGGCATGACAGGAAATGAAAAATCCTCATCATCTGATTAACTGTATTTGTGTTTGCCAAAGCCACTCTCGCTTCAGGAGGAAATGAGACACAGGAAGTCTCTTGGAGGGAACAGGGCCCAAAGCCTGCAAGGATCTCAGAGACTGCAGGCAAACAACCGAGGCTGAGGAGGATCAGCCCGGCATTCAAGACGTGCCACAGATTAAAATGCGTTCGGCTTTAAGTAGTCGTTGATTTCTGGCTGCAGGCGGCTCTTAGTCTGTTTCTTTGCATAATTAACACATATTGGAAAAATCCACGCTGTAATGTGATGCCCAGAAACAAAGCAAATAAAGCTCTCATTGTATGAATAGATTATAATTACATTCTGTTGCTAAATGATTATCAAAGGCAGGCTGACATTGGTTCCTCTGTAAGTGCTGAAATATTTCAGGCTCTTCATTAAAATTCACTGATGGTGAATGAGCACCATTTGGATTTTCACCAGTGTTTCAGTTGTTTGAAGCAATTAATTACATGATAATTGGCACTGTATATATTCGTTGGGCTATTATCAATTAATTATTATTATTTTTATTTTTTTTGCATGAAATAAAAACACGGCTAAATATTTTGCACTTAAATTTCTGTAAATTTTACAAATGATTATTGCACAGCTCTCTGGAATGCTTGATTCTGATTGGTCGGTTATATCTGACAGTTGTCCATGACAACATAGCAGTACTACCTTTATATCTTTCAAAATCTTGCGACTCAAAATGGATAGCAACCATTATCTGTAGTTAAAATGTCCCTGGAAGACTTCTTTATTAATTTTAATATATTTTAAAAAATGTAATGTTTATATATAAAAGCCCACTAAGAAAATGTATTTACTAATATTTATTAACTAACAATCAGCAATACATTTGTAACAGTATTTATTATTATTTATTATATCTTTGTTAATGTTGATAAATTTTTATTTTCATTGTTCAGCTAGCAAGCTATACCTTTCTAATACAGCATTGTTTAGATCCAATATATTTACAGATACAACTTTTAATTTGAATAATCTATTAGTAAAAATTGTGTCAATTTATATAACCTAATATGCTTTAGAAGTATTTTTATTGTTATTTTATATTAATGTATATAACTAAGAAATAAATCATTATTTTAAAGTTTTACCAATATTTTATTGTTTATAATTTCTGATAAAGCTGCAATTTTGTCAAAAAGTGTGAAAATAATATTTAGTTGTATTAATGATACATACAACGTTAGCTATTACATTATCATTATAAGAATACAAAAAAATCATACATTTAATTCACAAAAAAATTCATATCCATCACTTGTGAAATATATATATTTTGGGGTCTATTTTGCAATATATCGGAACTATGTTTTGTTTTGCATATTGATTACATGGTGTTCCTGAACATGTGAAATAGTTAATAATTAAAATGTGACGAGCATTTATGCATTAGCTGAGTTGGAGAATATTAGCTTTGGGGAATCGTTCTGATTAATCTTTGTGACTCGACTCAGTAGTGGCTCAATCTGTCTGGTAATGAAAGAGCACAGAGGGATTCGCTCACCTCTCTCATCTCTCTGCCAAACAGAGAATAAGGTTTAACCTTTATGAGATTGAGATTTCATTTTCTTGATCCCTCTCTCTAATTAGAAAAAGGTGTTCTTCAAGCTTCTGTTTGGAGGTATATTTAATGATGATGGATTTAGAGTCTTTTTTTATCATCTCTCGCTATCTTTCTCCAAAGGCAAATAACTGGACCTCTCAACTTAATTAAATGTTCTTCAAGCAGAACTTCAAGGAAAATAAATAGATTTTGTTTTCCAGTGTATTGCACAAAATAGTGGAAAGGTCCTTCAGATTAATAAAATGTTCCTCACTCTAAGAAAAAAATGGTTCTTTTAAGAAATGTTCACTGAAATGTTCTTTATGGAACCGAAAATTCTTCTATGGCATGACTGCTAAAACCTTACACTACAGACTTTGCTTGGCCATTTGTACTTCAGCAGCTTATTGACTGGCCTCTTCTGTTACACCATGTTCCTTCATACTCTCTACATCACCATCCAAGCACCTAATTAATCACCACGGTAACTGTGTGCCTTTGGTCTGCAACCTGCCTGTGCGAGTCTGATACATCATTCAAGGTGTGTGATGCATGTAAGCGCACGGCAAGACCCTCCGATGATACAGCCCACTGTGTGGAATGGATCGATAAGGATGTTGACCTGCCCTCTGAAAGACCTGTGCCTGAAAGGAACATCATTCCTCTTGTGGACCATACTTTCACATGACACTGTATAGTTAAACACAGTCTGTTTGTGCAGCTTGGTTGGTTTTTACCGTTGAGGACAAGATTTGTTATTTATTCAGTGTTCCATACTTTTTGATTTCCATGAATCTCCATGACTATTCCGGTCGTTATGATTAGTGGAAAATATCAACATATTTTTTAAAACATTATACTTGCAAAGACTGTAGCCCAAGGAATATGTTAGCGCTGTCAATAACTACAATTGAACATTTCATACCATTTAGCTTGGACTAAAAGAACACCTCTCAAACAATTAGACCATGTATGAAGCAAATTATTATGCAATCTGTAATGTTTAACGCATTTTATGATGTTGATATTAAAAAAAGTAGAATATATTTTCTTTCTATTTGCTTTTTTTGTGCCAATACTGTATGTTTAATAGTAAGTTTCAAACGTGCCTCTAAATACATTTCTGAAACGCCATTATTACGTACCTTACTGCACGTTTCGTGGCAGTTTCAAACTGAAACGTGCAGTGAGTGGCGCTAAAGCGCGGGTTCAATACGTTACCCTGGCACATATTTGTTATGTTGATATAGGCACGTTTGAGCTGTTTTGTTGAACCATAGTTTCACGGGGTTCGTACCAGAGCTCTTCATTACTCAAATGCAACGCCATATCACGTGAGCTACCGAGCAAACCTACTAAATTAGAAAACTCCTGCATATGAAGCTGTATATGTGACGACATGTTCAAAAGTATTTGTTTTCAAATCTCACTGCATGTTAAAATTGTTTTGAATCCATTACATAATATTCCTAAATAATTTTGTGAAAATTAGGCTTCAATCGAAACTCTGGACCTGCAAATCACACTCTGTGTGAAAAGGAATAAAAGTTGTCCGAGTTTTATTGCCTCTAGTGTTCATTTCACCTGAAAACTGCAGTGATTTGTTTTATATTGCTTCATTTTTTAAGTTTCACAGAAATGTATTTAGCAGCACGTATTTCCAATGAGCCTATGTTGCAGAATACATTACCTAAAATGAGTAACTCAGATTGCGTTACTAACTACAGTTTTAATCATGTAATCAATCAGTAACAAACTACAATTTGTAAGTAATCTACCCATCTCTGTATGTGCACTTCATTTGGATTCATTTATTGACCTTCTCTTCAGGTTACATCGTTACACCAGTAGGTGGCAACAAGCGAAAACATTTTGTTAAGCGAGTGTTTGATTCATTCACTCAACTGTTTTGTAACAAATGTGGAGTATTTCACTACCAAGACAAGCTACACTATAAAAGATGTTTTTTTTAAAACAAAGACTATTTGTTTTATTTTATTTACCTGCGGTGTCTTTGTAATTGTTTGTAAAATGCACAACCCTTATATTAACCTTTATTTTAAAAGATTTTCATGTGAAGGAAAAACTAAGGAACTGAAAAAAGTGTTGTATTTGTGTCTTTCTGAATAGGGTTTTCGGCTTTCCCTGCTATCCACAACTGAGTTTTTTCTTGGCATTTGTTTGAGAAGATGGCATCTAATGAAGATGGCAGGTCATGTTTTTTCTTGCCTTGTCTATTCATATTGAATTTAGTCTGAGTACCATCATGAAAACAACTTAAGAAAGTACAGCGTGTTCAGTGGATTGTGCTGTGCTTTAACAACATACCTATTGTTCAGCTGACAAAACATCTGCCCAAAGAAACTTTCAGTGTACAAAATACTCGATAAAACAGTTTTTAAAGTTATGAGTTGTGAAAATTGCATGGATCTTTATATAGTGCAAGCCATTGTAAAGACTGTAAGTCTGTCGCACATAGCCACTTCTTCATGTGTGTAAAATTCAATATGGTGTCTAACCTGACTAAGGTCAGTTGAATACAATGCAACAGACTTTGTAAACCACCATTAAATCCTGGTCTTTTGAGGTTAAATAATTCTGATTAAAACAAAGACTATTTGTTTTATTTTATTTACCTGCTGTGTCTTTGTAATTGTTTGTAAAATGCACAACCCTTATATTAACCTTTATTTTAAAAGATTTTCATGTGAAGGAAAAACTAAGGAACTGAAAAAAGTGTTGTATTTGTGTCTTTCTGAATAGGGTTTTCGGCTTTCCCTGCTATCCACAACTGAGTTTTTTCTTGGCATTTGTTTGAGAAGATGGCATCTAATGAAGATGGCAGGTCATGTTTTTTCTTGCCTTGTCTATTCATATTGAATTTAGTCTGAGTACCATCATGAAAACAACTTAAGAAAGGACAGCGTGTTCAGTGGATTGTGCTGTGCTTTAACAACATACCTATTGTTCAGCTGACAAAACATCTGCCCAAAGAAACTTTCAGTGTACAAAATACTCGATAAAACCGTTTTTAAAGTTATGAGTTGTGAAAATTGCATGGATCTTTATATAGTGCAAGCCATTGTAAAGACTGTAAGTCTGTCGCACATAGCCACTTCTTCATGTGTGTAAAATTCAATATGGTGTCTAACCTGACTAAGGTCAGTTGAATACAATGCAACAGACTTTGTAAACCACCATTAAATCCTGGTCTTTTGAGGTTAAATAATTCTGACAACCTAGTGTTTCTAGTTAGTGATCAGGCCCAGACTTTCTTTGCTTATCTCCATGCTTATTTTGGGGGGATTATTCATAATAATTTTGAAAGTATTATTCAAAACCAAACAAAATAATTTAGATTAACTACAGGCATCCAAACCCTGCGGAAATTGGCAGAGCTCGCAAAGTCTATTCAGGCCTGGCTATGAAGATTCTAGAAAGGGAGAGAAAGAATGAGGATGTTCAGAATTACATTTGTGAGTCAGCCCAGCTGTGAGGCAGCAGTAATCAGACCCAGGGTGCAATCAGGGGAGATGCTGTTCCAATCATTAAGAGGAGGTGAGAGGAGAGGAGCAGCGCTTGCACCGTAAGAGGCTTCAGCGTTCCGCCAGAACCATTGTGCACATAAAGGAGAGTCCGACTTGTCTAATCAGCCTAGAGAAACGATGGATAGAGAGAAAGAGAGAAAGAGAGAGAGAGAGACAGAAAGAGAGCGCGCGAGAGCGAACACATTCCCTGAAGACTGTCAAGTGGCGCCAAGCTAATAATCAGTTTGTTCTTGGCTGATTAGGAGCTAATCATGGACCAAACAGAGCACAGGGCCCACAGTTAGCAGCACTGATCCTACATCCCTGTCTTCGCTTAACACGTGACGGTTTGCCTAGACAGATGAAGGGGAAGGGAGAGAAATCAACAGCTATTGGGTATTAAGGAGCTTCCCTGGCGTTCAAAGAGCGACAATATTTACTCTCTGATGAGTTCTGATTTGCATCTGAATACACGTGCAGGAAGTCAAGGATAAACGGATGAACACAAGGTAAAACATAAAGAACGTCCTGCCATTTTAGTTCTTCAAGGGCTGTTTCTTGTTTTTCATTGATTTGTTTATCCTTTGTGATGAAGAGGATGTTCTTTACATATGCAGCAATACACATTGTAAATATTCATTCAAAATGTGCTCTTTTTGAACTGATTTTTAAGAAAACAGCCTTGTCTGACAAACGGTTAATGCTGCCAGTCATATTTGGCAAACAAATAAATGCAATCCTTCACAACTAGAAGCACCATGCCATTCAAATAAAGGTACGTCCACAAGCCCCCTCAGACTTCTGAGGCAAGAGTTTTTTAAATTGCAATTTTATATAGTAAAAAAAACGTTATGTGCTATCTTAAAAAAATAATACAATTATAAAATTATATATATATATATATATATACACACACACAGTGTTGGGGGTAACTCATTGCAAGTAATGCAAGTTACGTAATCAGATTACTTTTTTCAAGTAACTAGTAAAGTAACGCATTACTTTTTTAATTTACAAGAAAATATTTGATGATCCAGTTCAACCATACTAATAAGCAAAAATGACTTTAGAGAAACTAACATTTGTGCTTTGTTTTTTTATTGCTGAAGAGTGTTTCTTCTCCTGCGTTCTACTGTACAGACGTGAATTTACTTTTGCTTCAGCCTGAGGTTTATTCAGTACACTTTTTGGTGTGAAAGGGATTTTATATTTGCTATAAATAGAACTTCTTATATTAAAAACAATCAAGCCCTGCTTATATTTAAAAAGAAATGTGAAAGTAACGCAAATATAACGCATATAATATAACGCATTACTTTCCATAAAAAGTAACTAAGTAACGTAATTAGTTACTTTTTAGGGAGTAACGCACTATTGTAATGCATTACTTTTAAAAGTAACTTTCCCCAACACTGTGTTCTGTGTTTTTCTGTCAATATGGGGTGCTGTGTGTACATTAATGAGGAAAAAAAATTAACTTAAATGATTTTAGCAAATGGCTGCAATATAACAAAGAGTGAAAAATTTAAGGGGGTCTGAATACTTTCCGTACCCACTGTATATGTAATATCACGTAATATTTTTGAGTACTTTTTAAGGTATAATTTCTTTAATGGAATCTATAACTGAATAAATCATGCAAAATCTCTTAAATTGTATAATCTATGACACAATTAATTTAATATGATTTAAATGTGCTCAGTTTAAGTTTAATGTGCACATTTTTAAAGTCTAACACTTTAAAGACTATATTAGACTATATTAAAGACTAAACTTTTTACTGCACTGACATTAGCAAAGCTACTGCTCATTGGGCAAAAAGCATCATGAATGTTAGTATGCAGTTATCCCCATCCTAACCATAAGCTCTCTGCACAATGGTAATGATAGAAATTCAACATAACAGAAAATCTTTCAAATGTCAAAGATAAATATGTTTCCCTTCACTCAAAACATAATAGCACTTGATTTCAATATTTACTCTCCATATCCGGCCAATATGCAAAGCATGCTGGGAACTAACAATCGCTACCAAAATAAAATGCATAATTGAGCTAATTCTCTTAAAATAAATAGGTAGCCTTTTTTCCTTCATTTTATCAGCTTAATCAGTTCTCAGTTTAAGTCTAAAACCTTTATAAGTTTCCTTAAAAAAAAAAAGAAAAGTGGAAAACATATCTCTTGGTTTTATTAGTGAAATGTTCTCATTATTTTCTATACAACACTGAACACTTTAATAAAATATACACATTATTTTTAATTATCACCTTAATTTTTTCACCTTAATTAAATGTGTGTGTGTGTGTGTACAAAAAATTGCATTTGAAAAAACTTCTATTTAAATGTATGAAAATATAATTTTATTTTTTACTAAATATTAATAATATCAATAATAAAACAGAGATTGTATAGATGCTTTGTTGTTCTTAATTAAATGTATAATAATACTGCACACTGATATGGCTAAGATAAATCCTTCGGCACACAAAAGAAACTGTCCCCATGGTTATTGCTGCTATGGTAACAGAATTCATATCTGCGATTTGGCCTTTGAATTGAAATTATAGGGTGACTAAATTATAATGTCAAGTAATTTCATACAAAGACTTAATAAGTACTAGCCTACAAGCAAATTGCATTTGTTTGTTGTTTGTAGACTTCAGCAGGCACTGGTTCAGTACATAATTTGAACAGTAGTATTTAGCATAGTGTTAATTATGCCTTTTAAACAGAGTTATGATTAGTAATAATTCACTTGCTGATGTGTAGGGCCATAACATTTTTGACATTCGCCATGGTCGTTTATTTTAGAAAAGGAAATGATATGTTATATCATCCTTTTCTATTACAACTGCACAAGGAGAGCAGTCGTTTTTTAAAGGATGTTTTTGAGTACTGCAGTAATAAAACTTGGCGGTGAAGGTGAAAAGGTTGTATAAATCAGAGCTGTTTGTTTTGTCTAGGCAATTATCATGCCTCGAAATACCCATTTCAAACATGTCATGTCACTGGATTATTGGTTTTCTCAAACCTTGTGCTTCTGCTCAGTAATTTTCTGTTTATGTTACTGGCGTCAAGAAAGATTATTTTAGAAAAAGCAGTCGGTGGGTTATTTCTGATTGTAAAGCTTTGACCTTTACACTGTATCTACACTAATCCCTGACCTTTATCTTTCATTTTCTGTGTAAAGATGGTTAAGATTGACTTATTAAAATCCTACTGAAATAGACTCATATTAATCTTATCTCATCTGAGGCAGGTGAGAGGCTCTTGTCAAACTCCACGTGAAGGATCTGAAATCCCATTGAGAGCAGGATGATGATAAAAAGCATCAAACTTTGATTGAAGTTTGAGATCATCCTCAAGCATATATGAATGGATTTGATTTAAATAGCCATGTTTAATCTCCTTGATGAGATCAGATATTAGGCGGCCCTGACCGGTGATGAAAACCAACCCGATTAAACATTTGAACTATTGGAATCCTCAACAATTACCTGTGGTGACTGTTGGAGGACCAAAAAAAAAAAGTGAAATTTCACCGTCTGGAATAATGAATCGCAGTGTAAAATGGGTTTATCCGTTGTTTGGACAGATTGCAGAACAGTGCTGTGAAACTCTGCACATGCTTTGGTGGCGATGCCAGAATGGTGCTTTGTAAATGACTAAAGGCACAAAATATGCCCAGAATTGTCTAGAGTGGAGCCAAACAAAGATTTTATAGTCTTAATGACACATAAATCAAGACATCTGGGTAGACAGAAGAGAAAGAATCAGTCAAAAACAAGCATATATTCCACTGTACAATTTTGCAAGGACAAGACTATATGCAATCGCGATATGATTTCCACTTCGGCAGTGAAATGATTTTGATACACATCATAAGGCCAAGAACTAAATCAGAATAATTTGTGTCCAGCCTCTTGGCTTTGATCATGTCTTGTTAACGTGTAAGTTCCCGACCCAGTCCAAGCTGTGTCCCAAATGATGTACTGTTAATTGTACACTGATCAATTTATCACCTTCCAATTAATGTGCAATTTCTACTCTCACAGTCAAATTACTTGAGTAATTATGATGTCTCTATGTCTCTAGTTGCACGCAACTGATGTAAGAACCAGGAGCCGCATGTTTGTGTTCTAAGCTCTTTGATCATATCTTGTTAGCGTTTTTTGAGTTACCATTTCTTCAAAAGTATGTCCCACATCGTATACAGTAAATTGTGCCCTGGGTCAATTTGGTGGGGAATAAAATGTACCAGCATACTGGTCTGAATGAGAGAGAGAGTGAGTTAATGAAGCAACAGAGATGAACTGATGTAGTTGTGCAAACATCATATTGCAAACTTCGGCCCTGTAAATTAGGATTGATATGAGTCTTTACACATTTAATCCAAATTGTGCCAAATTGCAGAGACTGCAGAATCAGAGGCATGAGAAACAATGCTCAGTCTATTTGGCCTGAAAACAATTGCTTTAGAATATACTGAACATTTCTATAAGGCTATTAATAAGCTAGCTTGTCAAGCTACAAGCTAATTATAATGTAATGTAATTTAGCTTCCATCAAACAAACTAAGAAGAGATAGCGTACATTATGAGATGCTAACAAAAAGCTGTTTACTACTTGGTGCTGTGTATGAAGTAAATTAAATATACAGTAATCAATCGTCTGTCAGAGGAGGCAACAGGCTGACTATTTTGAATTCAAAATGAATCTACATGTAACATCGAAAAAAGTTTTAAAATCAATATAATATAATATAATACAGGTGAAGAAAAACTGAAACAAGAGAGAAGGAGTCGGGGCTGTAGCTGCTGTCTATGCATTGGTAAGTAGATGTAAGATGAAATGGGACTCTCCATTCATGTATGAATGTATAATGGTCATAGCTCATGGTTATGGCTCTCTTTTTATGCAGTATATGACGCTGCGTCAATTTGCTTCCTTTATTTAACTGTATAACTTAAGTGTTGTGTCGGTGACTAGAGAGATTATAACATGTCAGTGATTAGCAAGACTCTGTAAGATATCTGAAGGATATCATCTGTGTATGGAAACATTATTAGCTATACGCAGCAATTAGATATAAAAACCTGCCGGAATATTTTGTTGTTTCATCATTACATGTCGTCTTCCCGAAATTCCCTTACGAGCTGACGCCATATAACTATGAATGAGAGCCGCTAGCCATGTTCAAAACAATGAGCGATTTTGAATGAATGATCTCAATTAGTGACTACATCAAACATGAAAATATACATTTAGCTATATAGCTGGGTCGAACAGTGGCTCTTAAAAAAACAAATAATAATTGTATAGATCAAAAACCTAAAATGCCATGTGGTGACTCGAATCGATGAGTCATTGTTTGAATCTTTACTTACATGAATCATCCAAACTAACCGTTTATGTAACACTTTATGCAGTAGACTGCTTTAAAGCAGACAGCTTTACAGTATTAAACATGACAAAAAACAAAACAGTGTCAGTGTTGCTTTCAGTTAGAATTACAACATGATTGTCTGCTATAAAGCAGTATGAGTATAGAATAATAACAAATTGTATTGTAACAAAAAAGCAAAATATGAATAATCGATCAAAGTCTACTGATTAATCTGTGAAATAATGGACAGTTAGTCGATTCATTGTTCTAATAAACATTAGATTATTCGATCATTAATCAGTAGATAATAATTTGTTGCATCCCTACTTGGATATCAATATGTGATGGACATTTTATGTGTGTCTTTGATATCTCCTTTTAAGAAATAATGAAACATATACAATGCACTAACAATTTTATTAAAAGTTTAACACAACTTAAATTTTGAGGGCCCTATAAAATGTTTTCTTAAATTCTGTTTTATTTTCCCCAAATTCTTTGCTTTCTGTTTTAATTTGTCTGGATTCCTTTTTAATGTATAAAATAAATTTGATCAAAACAAAAAAAAAAACACATGTCTAATCAATTGAATTCATAAAGCTGTAACACTTTTTATTTTATACTTTTTTTTACAATAACAGGGCCCTATAAAATGTTTTATTTTGTTTTGTATTTTGTCTTGTAATTTTTCTGGATTTGTGATTTAAAACAAATGTATTATCAAAAATAGTTGACAAAATAAAAATGGACAAACACTGCAGATGGATATGCATATGCAGATAGCAATTTAAAATATATACTTTTTTTCTCTTCCGTTTCAAATTAAGAAAAATATTAGTGATTCATCTAGTACTCACAAGTGTATGCACATTTTAGCACAGACATGATATAAACTAAAACCTATTGGCTATTACAAAAAAATAAATACAGATGCTGTCTTTATTGCATTCCACCTCAGCAGTTTCATTTGGAAATACATCAACACTGGAACAAGTGAGCTCATTAAGCCATCTCATGGGGTCTTTAAATATGTGAAACTGAACTTTCAAGCATTACACTGTGCTAAGGGTAGAGTTTATCTACATGTCGTCGTCAGTTTAATGATTACCTGTCAAATTACCTACTCTCAAAACAATGATAGCTGCACTGCGTTACTCATACCAAATGTAAAAGTACAAAATCAGAGTTGATTTATAAATAGCTAGACATCTTCCATTATTTCACAGTCCGATCTGGGCACTTGCCTCTGAAGCAGAGCCAGAGGAATGGAAAAGAAGGAGGAAAAAACAGCAATTATCAATCAAATACCATGCAACAGATTGGAGCGTTTAAAAAGACTCATTCATACAAAGATCTGTGGCAGCATTTCAGTGCCTCTGATTAGAATCCGGGAATTGTAAATTGTGGCTAATTAGGCTGTCATGGGTTCATTAAGGGCTTCAGTGCCTCCCCTTTTCCTCACCTGCATGTATATTAAAACTCATTAGCCTCCTTGTCTGAGATTCCACTTGCATTAATTGCTACTGATGCCCCAGCTCTCACGTCCCATGATCATCTTCTCTGCAGACTTAGAAACACAAAACTTCTCTGAATGTATATCCATGTTATATTCTGTTTAGAGTTTCCAGTCAGCATTGGCTGGTTAGCCCCTGTAGGTGGATGCCATAACTACACCATCTGACTGCAAAAAACGTCTTTATCTATTGACATTCTATCCAATGTAGCTCACTGTGTAGTCTGATAAAGGCATCTACATTTAAATTAATTTAGCATTTTTTATAGAAGACTTTACAGATGCAACCCTGTTATTTAAGTATTATTTATATTATTTTATAATATTATTTTCATAATCTTTTCAATTATTTTTATTATATATTTATGTATACACAGAATATCTAATTTTATTTTAGTTTAAGTTTTAGGTATTTTGCATGTACTTTTGTGTTTCTGTTTTTTATTTAATTTTTTTCTAAATAGCTCTATTTTAGTTTCAGTATTAGTTTCAGTTAGATTTTTTTTATTTGTTTTTAAGTTTTTGTTTTTGTCTAATATTTACATTTTATTTCATTACAGCTAAATTTCAGTTAATGAAAATGATATGTAATAGTTTAAGTAAACAATAGCAACACTGATTTGGACACATGTATTTATAGATTGATTGATTTAGCTAGCTAGCGCCCTTAAAGGGATAGTTCACCCAAAAATGAAAATTAACTTGTGATTTACTCACCCTTGAGGCATCCTAGGTGTATATGACTTTCTTCTTTCAGACGAATCCAATCGGAGCTACATAAAAAATTGTCCTGGCTATTCCAAACATTATCATTGCAGTTGGCGGGTGTTTTTGTTCAACAGTCCAAAACACGTCAAAGAAAATGTGTGCATCCGTAATAAAACGTGCCACACACGGCTCCGGGGTGTGAATAAAGGCCTCCTGTAGCAAATCCATGTGTTTTTTGTAAGAAAAATATCCATATTTCAAATGTAATAAACACTTCTCTCTTACTTTATCTAACTGTAGTACACGTAAGCCGTTCCGGCGGATGACGTCGGACGTATACGTAGGGTGATTAGTGATGAACGTGGAGAGAGAACAAAACAAAACGCGGTCACGAATTAGAAGTACAAACTGAGGATTTGTAAAGAAAAATGTCGGAGGATTTCAATATAGGCCAAGAGGAGACCTTTGATAAAGTGAGGAAACTTTGCTTCCTTTGCTCCTGTAAACAAACTTGCACGACTAGCATATCTCAGAGGTGCGCATGCGACGCATAAGTCCTACGTCATCCGCATACGACAGATAGCGGAAGTGAGAGAAAAGTGTTTATTACATTTGAAATATGGATATTTTTCTTACAAAAACGCATGGATTCTCTACAGGAGGCCTTTATTCACGCCACGGAGCCATGTGAGGCATGGTTTGTTATAGATGAGCGTGCTTTATTTGACATGATTTGGACTACTGAACAGAAACACCCACCCACTGCAATGATAACACTTGGAATAGCCAGGACAATTTTTAATATAACTCTGATTGGATTTGTCTGAAAGAAGAAAGTCATATAAACCTAGGATGCCTCGAGGGTGAGTAAATCACAGGCTAATTTTCATTTTTGGGTGAACTAACCCTTTAAATCGACAACTTTGTCCTGTCTCATGAATGTGGCTAGATGTTTATTCTTGTGGTGCGGTTAGCCAATCAGTGTTGTCATAATATTATTTTGCTTCTGCTCCACAGAAATTAATTGCATGGCATTCACGGCATAGGTGGTTGTCTCAAAACAACCTGGCAGCAGAACTGAATGCCCGTGAGCAAAGATGGCGGATTTCAACGGGGGGATCCTGCATCAGCCAAGCAACTGCCATTGAGATGAAATGTAAAAGCTAATTGGAAGCTTTCATCGGGTATTGTAGACCTTGTTGGTCTCTTCTAGTCCTATCGCTGTCTTTTTCCTGCCTCTCTGCCTGAACCCCCCACCATCCGCACCCCCTGCTTTTCTCACTCTCTACAGCATCAGTGTGGTTTGACAAGGATGAAACGCTTGTCTGTCCTGTCAGGATTTAAGCTAAACTTAATGATCCAAGGCAAACATCTAATCCACTGTGCTGCAGAGGGGTACATGTGACAAATGCACCCGGTGGAGAGGACGAGCAGTGCCACAACTCACGCCACGCGTCTGATCCCTGCCCATGTCTCTCCAACACTAATGGCATTACACTGCCTGCTCCTTTAGCAGCGTTCATCCTTTGCCATTTATCTTTGCGGGATGCACGATGTACATTAGTTGGCCTATTAATACTAAATGTCAGCTTGTCACGCACTTCAGGGAGAAATGTTGACTCTCAAACTTTAAATAAGAAGTATTTTTCATTTATTTATTTTTTTATATCTTGAGGGAGACATTTTTTGACTAGATTTTTTTTTAACTACTGGGAAATAAAGAAAAATACCCAGAGTACCTAGAACGTTGTCAAATGTAAAGGAAGCTGGCGCATTAAAACAGAGCTACTGTTGCACCTGTTAAAATGTTTCATTCTTTTTCTTCGGCTCCCTTTCCCTTTCTGTCTGCTTAACCCTACAATATGTGTTCAGATGTGATTTAATAAGTGGAGAGATCCCACGGGAGGCCTCACATTGAGTTTTCCTGTGGGTCCTTTCTGTGTGTATGACTCTGCAGTGGCAGGGGTGCTCCCTGGCCCAGATTAATTACCCCCCTCTAATTGGTTTAGTGTCTCACAGCTGGGCCATGCAGGCAGCACGCTGATACATCCAGTTAAATGACGCCCATCCATCATAGCTGGCTATTAGAGCTGGGAACTGGGACCCAAGTGGTCCGTTTTCCTGCTGGAGTGAGTTTGTTTGTGTGTGTTAAAGAGAGAGGGAGAAAGGTAGCCATAAACACCTGTACGTTTGTCTTTATCACACACCAGATAATTTGATCTCTTGATGTGCTGTGTGTCAGAGCAGAATGATTCATGGATCAATTGATGTTTGGATGCGTTGAGTACATATCGAGGGAGTTTATCAGAGAGTAAAAATTATCTACATGGTACATAGTATTTCAGATATATTTGATTACATTCTTTTTCATACATCATTTTATTTATGCCTGGGTCAGTGAAAAATATGGTTAAAAAAGTGAAAAGGAAAATCTAGTTTACAGCACATATGCCAGTGGTTATAAATGTTATGTAATGTACATGTAAATGTTGGTTTTTATGGTATTGATTTGGTGGAAAATGTACTTTATTTTCTTTTTTTCAAATATTTAAAATATTAGTAAGCAGTGCAGCTGAGATTTTTTCTAAGAAGTAACAAGACTATGCCAAACTACTTAATAAAGAATTTCATTAAGTAGTTATTAATTAAATAAATAATTTCATTAATAAAATGATATCAGGAGAGTTATATCCCCCCATTTTATCAAAATGTTTTGTTTTGGGGTTTGTTTGTTTTTTGCGCATCTGGAATAGTCCACCAAAAAATGTTTATTCTGTCATGTTCCATCCAAACCAGTATGACTGACTTTATTTGGTGGAACATAAAAGAAAATCTTTTGAAAATTGTTGGTAACCAAACAGCTACAGTTCCAATTGACTTTGTTTGTCTGGACAGCTAATACAATGTGAAGCAGTTTTGTTACTAACATTCTTCAAAATTAAATGTATTATTTTTTTCACAGAAAAAATAAATGCATATAGGTTTGGAGCGACATGTGGGTGAGTAATTATTATTATTTTTTTGTGGACTATCCCTTTAAGAATATGCAAAGGCACAAACTTATAATATCCAAACTTCACCCACAACCGTAACAGAAATGAATCAGATGAATGGGAAGACTGCCTGGCAGATGATGTATAAATCTGAGATGTTGATTAAGCGCACAGATATTGTGCTGGTGTGAAGTTACGGAGCCAAATGCATAAATATAAGTGGGGGAATTGAATTGTGACAGACCTGATTCGAACGGATGTCATGTCAAATAAAACAAGTGAAGCGCATTATGAGGTGAGGAAATCTCCCTGTATCCCCCTGTTCTTGTGTCTGGAATAAAGGCCAAGAGATTGGACTGTGAAAAGACCATAGAGCCGCTTATTAACTTGCAAATGCTCTATACGGTCCCACAGAGTAACAACTTATTAAAGTGCAAATATATGACGCACATTCATAGACTCATTTCCAGAGTGCCATGGAGTATTGTAGAGCTCACTCTTTTCTTCTCTCCTTCCCTCCTTTTTTATCTCTTTGTCTTTTGTTCCCTATCTACCCCCTTCCCTTTATCTAATCAATCTCGTTAAACACACATTGTGTTATGCTGGCTTCTAAATGACAAAGATCTTCTTGCTTAAATCTTCACTTTTTCAAAGTCACTGACATTATGCATATTTATTCTAAGCGCACGTTTCCATACCAATATTCAGAAGATACTTCTGTTAGAATATGAATCATAAAAATGCAAATAAAGGGTTTTTGTTGCTATCATTATCACTTTGGCGACCCTCTGGTGGTCTAATCAATTATGCAGACAGAACGTAACCCCCGGGCACAGACCCCGACACCAGCAGCACAAATTTCAAGTCACCAGGCGCTTTGTCTAATGACAGAAATTTCACAACATGAAGACGAGGCCCATCAGTGTCTCAACAACATTGTGGTTCCACATCATTAATTTCCAGGGTCCTCTGTAGTAGGAGAAAACAAAATCAAATTAATTAGGATGCTGAAAACGAACATGAGAAATTAATAAAATAAAATGAAATAAAGGAGAGAGAAAAAAAGTGCATTTGTGCTAATGGACATGAAACAAACGATACCATGTTTTGTTTTTTTTGTTTTTTTAGGGGAAGGAAACCTAACTGTGTTGTTGGCAATTTCAGATTCAATTATTATGCAGGGACCTCAGCTCTACCTTTTCAAATGAGGTTTAGATGAAAAAATTTAATTAGAAATTATAACCCTTGAGGAACTTGCAGACTGCAAAAATTGTCCCTGCTTTCCTCTAGGTAGACACAGTGTGAGTTGTATGTTTGTGTAAGTGATGCTCAAATGTTGCCTTCAAGTGCACAGTGAACTCCTACTTGCCATTTGTGTAGTCGCTACTAACTCTTGTTTCGGTCTGAAATTATATATATATATATATATATATATATATACAGTATATACATGTATGTGTATGTATGTGTGTGTGTGTGTAATTGTTGTTTAAACGATTTTATATAATTTTGTTTAATGCGATTTGACATTATCGAGTAAATCGCAAAAACCAAACAAAAACACACCCAGAGAATGCATGCATACACTACATGATCGGTTAGACTATAGCACGAGCACATTTAGAGTTCACACTTTCACTGCATGATTTAGTCTATTAAAATACTTTTAGAATTCCTCCAAATTCAAGATATAGGGGCATTTCCTGTATGACTTTTATATGTCTTTTATGTTTATATAATCTGATATAGTTATTATCGCACAAAGAGTGCCGTTTTTCTCCCAATAACAGCACGACTGCAAATGTGATATTGATTTTATAAATCAGTCCAATAAACAAGAGGTTAATATTAATTGACCTGTTTTTGCTCTATTTCGTCATAGTTTCAAACAAAGCCACAGCTGAAGTGTTTTGCATCTCTGTGCAACACTGATGTTTTGTTACTGAATGTATCAGTTATTTGAATGAATGAATGACTCAATGACTCACTCATGCAGTGACTTGCCGCCACATACTGGCGATTTTATGTTTTATATTTAAAGTATATTTTCCCCAGTATTTCCAGTATTAAATGTAAGAAGCTGACACAAAAGATTTTGCATACATTTAACTAGGTTAGGAAAAAAATTGGCCTTAAAAAGGTTTTAAAAAAATCCCATAAAAGGTAAAAAACTGTTTAAACCAACGTGATCTCATGATAATTCATATGTATTTTACGTAAAATGTGGTTCTATAAAACGTACATTTACTTACGTTTTTACAGGCACTAAAACGTACAATACTGACGTATTTTCAGCATTTAAACGTACAAAACTTACATATTGACGACAGCTAAAAATGAACCCTTGTGAATATTGAAATCGCAGCATTAATTTTATTAGTTTTTAGTTGTCATATGAATTACCTTGTTTTCAATTGCATTATTAAATTGTTTACTCGTTTACTTATGAAATTATAACATTTCGTTTTGTTGTGATTTCTGCTGCTAGCTCGTTTCCAAGAATAGGCCTACATAATGTTAAACACGACTTCACTTTAAACCTTAAAATAAATAACATTTCTGCAATCGTTTAACCTTTACTTGTCATGTAATGTTTACTTTGATTGCCATGGGCCACAAAAGGCGTTTTCTCCGAACAGACTCAAATCCAAGCATTTTTTCGGCGATCTGCTTGCTTCTCCATCCTGAGCAACGAGTCCAGTGACCGTAAGCAGCAAAGCCCGCGCTGACTGACATGCTCTTTACAAATTCAAATGTTGCCGCTTCAAACGACAGGTTTTACGGCAGGATAATCGAACGCTCATTGGCTCTCGCCTGCATTCGTCACAGATTGCGACATGCCGCGGTTCTGGTGAGGTGTGTTT
>NW_015506294.1:199102-201727 GCF_001515645.1 Sinocyclocheilus grahami
ATCGTCATTTGGATTACTTTTAGTGCTGCTTTTGACATTTTTGCAATAAATAAATGATTGTAACGTTAATTGCATTTATCTGTCTGTCATGTTTTTCTTATACTGTACAGAAATGTTTAGGCTTATAGGTAGTAGTGGAATTAGCAACTATAAATATATTTTAATTATATATTGTTTCAAAAAATTTTATTTTCCTGTGTATTTCGGTAATTTGCGTTTTATATCCTTTATATATCGCTATTAAAATGGGTAGGTTAAGGTTTGGGGGTAGGTTAAGGGGTCTAAAAATCTAAATCGCTTATTGATAAAATGATAAAAATGCATTGATATGAATATCTAAATGATATAAAAGATACGTAAATATTTGTACGTTTTTTAGCTAAAAATACGTAGCGATTTGTACGTTTTAAACGTTGAAATGCGTCTAAATTGTACGTTTTAGCATGAATAAAAACGTACAAAAGTGTATGTTTTGTGCTTGTAAATGTTATGTATTAATACCTACGTATAAACATGAGACCAGGCTGGTTTAAACTCAAAAGTTAATTTTCATCCTGCAAACTAACCACTGCACAGAATATGAAGAATATCAAAAGCTTTGAAAGTCAGCTGTCCATGGCAGTTCTATACCTAAACAAGGTCCTAAACAAGGTACAGCACAATAACACGCTCAGCAAAATATCGTCCAATTATCATTATCAACAAAATTTCAGAAAATATTGAGATTTCATTCTTTGTCATTATCACACACCCCTACTATCACGTCATAATTGCGTCATTAAAGCATGCGCTGTTGCATAGTTTCATGGCCTGTCAGTCATCTTGTCACAGTTAACGTCCTCATATTCACACTCCACATTTCAGTTAATTTAATACACACTACAGTTCTGCCTACCGTGTTGGAGAAAAAGAAGTAGCATGTTGATCTGCCAGTTGTAGGTCTTTCATGCAAAAAAACTCTCTTCGTGTTTATGAATAATGATGCATTTAGAAGTTAATGGTCAAACGCATCTATAAAAGTTCACAATGCTGTTGCATTATTTAAACCTCTATACTTAAGCATCAGTCTTGCACATCTGCAATATTTGTCTTTTTTCGTGTTTGCAGTTCTGAACTCAGTCCAAATAGGTAATATTAGCCGTTAGGGTCTGCATGACTCTGCACTGTCAATTTCCATTGGGAAATTTCCATACTCATTTCAGCAAATTTGGGATGCACTAATTCTAATTTTGAATACTTTTTAGGGTGGATCATATGCAAATTGGGATGCAGCGCTGGAGTAAGTTATGTTACCATTTCCATTTCTGCTGTTTTGTTGTTGCAGAATTCCCTGGGAATACAGTATGTGCTTTTGATCATAGCACCACAAATGCAGTAAATACAGTCTTAAATAAACAGTACTTTAATGTGAATAACATAATGAAATAACAATAACAAATGTATAACTTTTGAATATAGAAATTAGAATAGAAAATATTCTAAAAGGTTACCATGTCCTTTTCATATCTTTTAACAGTAACTCAAATTCACTGATTATGTTAGATTTGCTTGCTAATTTATTAGCATGCCAAGCATAAGCAATGCATGATACAATGTCATGTTATCAGTTAGCACCTTCATGGGAGGACTTTCAGTGCAAAATTTCATTTACAGCCTTTTGTCACTGTCACCTTTCTAAAGACGTGCTCTTTATTTATTTATTTTTCCTTTGGCTCTTCTGTTCCTCTTCAACAAGTATGCCCAGTAAAATGTTATGTTGTTCCGTACAACTTTGGTCAGAATGAATGTATGTGCTTGCCAACTTTACATTCATTACTGTTTCTTTCCTCACTCTTTTTTTTTTTAATTACTCCATTACACCAGTCTATAGCTTCACAAGATCCTTCAGAAATGACTTTAATATGCTGATTTGGTGTTCAAGAAGCATTTCTTCTTATTCGTCCTTGTTATTAATTTTGAAACCTGAGATAATTTAATATCTTACTTATTTACTTTTATGCAATACATACAATTGTATTCAAATCTTCCTGCTCTAGCTTTTATTGTTTTGAATTATGGCTGAAAACTTGTAGAATGGGCACTTATTGTGTTTATTGCCATCTTATGATGAATCCGTGGTTGCTTTCCTCAACTGTAAGTCACTTTGGATAAAAGCGTCTGCCAAATGAATAAATGTCAATGTAAATCATTCATTTGTATCAAAGAGACATTTTTTTTACCTCATATTTGATTTTTTTTTTTTGCATTTCTTATTATTATCCACATATACAGTTGTTTGATTGCCTTGTGTCTGTGTTATGACCTCAAAGTCCAAGGTGTTTTTTTTTTCAGTCAGGTAATAGAAGACTGTTGGCAGATGCCTTTTGTCTTGCAGGCAGCCCATGCAGAGTAGCAAATAAGTTCACCGACATGAATAAGAGTGACAGGAAATGGTTCCAGCCATCAAAGTATGTCCACTCTGTTTATATCTGCCCTGTTCTAGCTCCCGTTATCACCTGTATAGTAAAGGTCAGGTGGAGTTTAACAGCACTCTGTGTGGCCCCTTCAGGGTGGCACTCTAATTATTTCCAAACATACAGAAATGTATCAGAGACGAGATTCAGACTGACTCCCATTGAATTAGGG
>NW_015506294.1:202259-204552 GCF_001515645.1 Sinocyclocheilus grahami
CCGTGGACGAAGCGGAGTAGCCAGGGGTCGTCACATGTGGTTGCTGCCCCTTCGTCGGATCCGCCGGGTGCGCCGTTCTCGACCCCGCCGCCTCTGCTCACTCAGCTCACGCTAAGCCGGGGCTTCCGCTCACGCTAGGCCGCCGTGTTTTTCGTTGTGAAAGCGAAACTACTTTGTTTGGTCTTCCAAAAGAGGACACGACTACAAATCAGTGGTTAAGTTGTATTTACAACACCGTTCCAGAACAGTTTAACCCAAATATCCAGGTGTGCAGCACATTTTATGGAGGACTGTTTCCTGATCCTGGGAGAGTAGACCACAATGCCGGCTGTTCTGACTCACAGCCTGTAAGTATGTTTTCCTTTAAAGGATTTGCTGACTCTGATAATTCAAACGCGAGTTTTGGGATGTAGAGTAGCAGTTGTTGTTTGTCATTTCTCTGATCACAAATGCAGACAGGGTTTTATGTTTACGCGGCGCGATGCAATGCAACGCAACGCGTAAAAAGACAGTATAAGTCATTATAATCAGTAATTATGTCCCCACTGGATGCAACAAATGCATCGTTTGTAATGGGTTTTAATGTTTTTGTCTTTTTGCTCCAGCCGGGTCACGGCATCAACAGTATGGTGAGGGCGTAACATTTCCGTCACACGCTTGAGGTATTCGGCCAATCACAACGCACTGAATAGCTGGCCAATCACAGCCCACCTCGCTTTTTCAGACCGATGAGCTTTGTAAAAATCGAGTTAAAAATGTAACTTTAAACCGCATAAACACATTTCATTACACCAAATATACAAAATAATGTTCTTTTTAGCAGCATCATGTGACCCCTTTAAGGAAGTTGGATTACGGTGAATTGAAATTCAGACACATTTTGAAGGTTGGCTTGACAATGTTGTTTTAAATAATAAAAAGTTCAAAAGTCTAGAAAGTTTGAAGGTTTCATAGGCTTTTCAGACGGACAGATAATTTCTCAAAATGCCATTATCTGTTAAGGTTTTATTTAGTTTTATTTATTTCTTTTTTCCAAAATAGTATACTTATATGCTACTCTTACTATTTCTGCCAAATGAGTCAAAGATTGCCTGGTTACCATGTTCTTCTTAGCCAATTAGGCAGCAAAAAATTATAACATATACACAAATGCTACATTATCAAGTTTTTTCCTGGTCATATGTAACAAGAACACGTAATATTACACACCAGCCTCTCATTATGAAACAAAATGAAGCTGGAATCCGCTGGAAACTAGAAGACAAACAGCTCTTCATAAATTCAGTTTATATGGAGTAACAAGGAACACCCAATTAGCATGACAATGACATCATTAACAAGCACTCAGTCCGTCTGATTATTTAATTAGGGCCAGAGGAAATGAGGATGGGAGTTAAATAAAGAAATCTGTTAGTCTCTCCCTCGCAACGGTTTTGTCAAAATAGTGCACTTTGTGCCATACCAATCAAAGGTTCATCACATCACGGGTTAAGACGGTGACACGCGTACCCCCAGCAGAGGCCAGATGACTGCTCATTATCCCCACAGCTGTAAATTATGACCATTCTGGACAGAATATCAATTATGCACTTCTTAAAACAGTCGCCGGATTAAAGACTTCACAAAAGGGCACTTGCAGCAATCAGGCCAGCTGATTAGGTTTTCATATTGTGGATGAAAGACTCGCTGCCAAAAAAAGGGCTGATCATTCAGTCATTCAGAGATGAGGCTCTTTTGTCAGTCTGGCCTCGGCATATGCTGCCAAGTTCGTCCTCATTTGTCTTCCTGCTTTAAAAAAAAAAATGCAAAGTACTGCTTTTTTGTTGGTCTAAAAATAACCGGAGGCTCTGTTTGGCATCTTATGGGTAAATCTGTATGCAGGTCAAGTTGGTGATGGCTTGTTTAAATTTGATATGCATGGCAGATCTCATGAGCAGACCCCCAAAGATGATGGCAAGTCATAAAATGTAATGTTCAGTTTATGACATGACTAATTAAAATAAAATAAAAAAATGCTTGTTTTGCATAAAATAAGACCGCAATGGCATTTATGTGCAGTAGATGCCGGGTCACATGTTTATTCAGGGTGGTCCAGAAAGCACAGTGTAAGCTTGCGATTGGTGAAATTTAATTTACTTACTAAGGCTGCATTTATTTGATAAAAAATACTACTATTGTGAAATAGTATTAGAATTTAAAATACCTTTTTTATTTTTGAATATGTTTTAAAACATAATTAATTTCTGTGATGACAAAGCTGAATTTTCATTACTCCATTACACCAGTCTATAGC
>NW_015506294.1:205117-205763 GCF_001515645.1 Sinocyclocheilus grahami
AATGTATCAGAGACGAGATTCAGACTGACTCCCATTGAATTAGGGTGATCAGTTTTCACTCTAACGCATATGGCATGTTATTGTTCAATTTCTTTGTGTAGAAAACATTTTAATGGTGAAAGATTACAGAGTAGCACTTTAAAACGTCTTATACAGTAAATCTTGGAATGTTTAGTTTGGCATTTGACCTTCGAAAATAGAGATCCTCAGTGGGAATAGCTGACTAATGTGTTGATTTCACAGGTCATAATGTAACATGCTTGGTGGAGCAGTGTCTGACCTGTGATCTCCTCGCATATATACCTGCATTTTCATCCCATTGTTAGCAGGTGGGTTGGACCTGATAACAGGAGGTCTTTACCTGTCTTACAGCTTAGGAGAGAATAATACATCAAAACTCTCTCTCTCCCCTCTTTCTCTCTCAATGGCTTTTCATTTAAGATGGCGGATACTTGTAATATCCTTGATGTTATCAGAAGGTCTCTCAGGGCTTTTTCCACTGCTGGATAAAAACGTCAAAAAACAATGTTTTATTCACAATAACTCTAGTTGGGTTTTTACAGTGCGAGCATGGGTTGTTTTTCCAAAATGTATGTATATATACATACATATACAAACCTGATTCCAAAAAAAGTTGGGACACTGT
>NW_015506294.1:207275-208056 GCF_001515645.1 Sinocyclocheilus grahami
GACTTTAATTCTTTAGGAATATTTAATCCGTAGTAAGCTTTAATACACATTATTCAATTACTTGATATAGTTCTTAATAGATCACCTACTGTACGTCTCATTTTGAATTATAACATATTTTCACATTTTCAAATAATAATCTGTTTTATATTAACCTTGTATTCATCAAAGAATCCTGAAAAAAAATCACTGTTCACTGTTTTCCGCAAAACATATTTAGCACCACCACATATTACAATGATTTCTAAAGGATCTTGTGGCACTGAAGACTGGAGTAATGATGCTGAAAATTCAGCCTTGCCATTACAGGAATAAATTACATTTCAATATATATTTAAATACAAGACTGTTATTTTAAATTGTAATACTATTTCACAATATTACCATATTTTTTACTATAGTTGTGAGCAAATAAATGCAGCATAAGATATTTTCAAAAACATTCAAAAAAAATGTACAGACCCCAAAAATTTAAAGGTTGTGTGTGTATGTAGAGTCATAAATTAACTTTTCTATTAAGGGGCCTTTTTAATTTTGTAATATATATAATATAAAATCTTGTACATTTACATTTGTCACTGACCCCCTGCAGGATCTTAATGAACTCCTGGTTCAATATCTGTCATTTAGTATAGTGAACAAACCTTGATTTCTCTTCCTCTCCTTCTCTTTCTTTGATTCACTGATTCTTTCTATGTTGCATCTGCATGTCACCTTGCTTTGTCTCTCTCTCCAGTTTTCCCCACTGATGAATATGTGTCACTTCTCTATGATGGGCCAA
>NW_015506294.1:208066-221799 GCF_001515645.1 Sinocyclocheilus grahami
GACTTTAATTCTTTAGGAATATTTAATCCGTAGTAAGCTTTAATAAACATTATTCAATTACTTGATATAGTTCTTAATAGATCACCTACTGTACGTCTCATTTTGAATTATAACATATTTTCACATTTTCAAATAATAATCTGTTTTATATTAACCTTGTATTCATCAAAGAATCCTGAAAAAAAAGATGTATCACTGTTTTCCGCAAAACATATTTAGCACCACCACATATTACAATGATTTCTAAAGGATCTTGTGGCACTGAAGACTGGAGTAATGATGCTGAAAATTCAGCCTTGCCATTACAGGAATAAATTACATTTCAATATATATTTAAATACAAGACTGTTATTTTAAATTGTAATACTATTTCACAATATTACCATATTTTTTACTATAGTTGTGAGCAAATAAATGCAGCATAAGATATTTTCAAAAACATTCAAAAAAAATGTACAGACCCCAAAAATTAAAAGGTTGTGTGTGTATGTAGAGTCATAAATTAACTTTTCTATTAAGGGGCCTTTTTAATTTTGTAATATATATAATATAAAATCTTGTACATTTACATTTGCCACTGACCCCCTGCAGGATCTTAATGAACTCCTGGTTCAATATCTGTCATTTAGTATAGTGAACAAACCTTGATTTCTCTTCCTCTCCTTCTCTTTCTTTGATTCACTGATTCTTTCTATGTTGCATCTGCATGTCACCTTGCTTTGTCTCTCTCTCCAATTTTCCCCACTGATGAATATGTGTCACTTCTCTATGATGGGCCAAAATCTCAGCTGAGAGCATTATAATAGCTTTCCCTCCTTATTAATAAAAGGAAGGCCTTTTCGTGCCTGCTCATCTTGAAGAGGGCGTTCAAATAGCGTTTGGCAGTGGCCTGGTGTTTGTTCTCCTCTAGCGTCTGCCTCTTCCAGGACATCCAGAGAGATTTACTCCAGCTTATCTCCAAAGGACCAGGATGTGCCTCCACGGCTGAGCGAAACAATTACTCACAGTGGCTTTCTATCTGTTCTACAGTGAGCGTTTCCACTTTACACACACAGAGGCACACTCGCATGGCTCAAACACGCTTTGACTCACACAGAGAAAAACAACTCAAGTTATTCAATTTGGAATTTTCTTTGTCATGTCAGAAAAATCATCAGGAAAAAAACAATTTGTCAATTTGTGTTCAAAGAAGGCATGCTATGAAGCAGCGGTAAAGAGATGGAGGGCTGAGACACCCGCTCTGCCTTTTCATGTTCAGTTACATGCTATAATATTCCTGCTTTGTAGTTAGAAACAACCTACCTACCTTGTATTGCATTGTTTAGTGGCAAGATTTTCAGTTCTTGATAATGAACCAAATTTGTGCATAGCAATAATTTGTAGAGTATTTGTGAATAGTTCCGCTAAAAGTTAAAATTCTGTTATCATTTACTCAACCTCTTGTCATTTCGAACATGAATGACTTTCTATTGTGGAACCCACAAAGAGAAATGTTGACACATATGCTGGCTGCTCTTTTCCATAAAATCAAAGTGAAAAATATGTTTTCAGTGTTTCAGGTATTACGGGTTAGCCTATTGATGACTGTAGATTTTACAACATACAACCATAACCTTAAATTTCATTTTAATTTCAAAGTAAGATAATATCAGTATACAAATCTGCTTAAACTACCAAAATCGGCTTGCACTGATACTCACCGTATTAATATAGGTAGTAAAAATTAAATCAACATGATGCTTCATGCACAAAAAGACAAAACAATTAGGGTAACACATAAGACACTAAAATAATGCAAAAAATTACTAAAGTTTACTAAATAAAATAAAATGTTACACATAATACTAATGTACATTGCTTATAACAAAAGGAGAGGAAACTATTTATGGAAAATATAATCATATGTGATCTGCCACACTGAGATGTGTGGAAACCCTTTTACTGTTCTTTTTTCTTTTTCCTATTACATGACATGAATATAGTGCACAAGTCATAGGTCTATTTTAAGGTTCTTTTTGTCCTTTTGCTGCTTGACAACACAAACCTGCATTAATTTTCATGATGTGAACATAGTTCAAGATGTCCTTAACTTGAGTTTCCATCTTTTAGTGCTGCATTTAGGTTCCTACTGAGAGCCGAGAGGTTCATAGCAAGAGATTTTTGCAGACCTTGACTTCTCAGATTAAGAGAGTCTGTTCTCTCTCTCTCTTTTCTCTAAGAGTATGATCTGATTAGGTAGAACTCCCCTGGGCTCATGAGAAACTGTGCTGAGTCACAGAATGCCCTCTTCAGACAGGACAATGTATTTTTCGAAAGCCTATAGCCTTCCTGTCTTACCTAGCTGTGGTGCATGTTTGGCATTTTTGCTTTGCTCTGCCTCCCTTTCAACAAATTCCAACAGTTCTGTTCCAACAAGTCTGATAATGGTTCATTTTCACTTTGTACAAATAATATATAATTTTTGTTAGTGTTTCTTTATAAAGCATCATATTGCTGTCATCAGGTATTGGTGTTATGTATAAAATCCTATTTTGTCAAATTTAACATGTTTCTGACTCACATTTGGCAATGAGCTTTGATTCCTTGGAGTGTGGCAAATGTTGGAAATCGATAAGCACAGTTAATGCAATTATAATCTGTTAAATCTCTCTTATAATTGAACAGATGGAGGGAGGTGTTTACTGTCCTGCCCCAATGAGATGTGAAAAATTCTCAATGGCCCAACAGAGAGATATTTTTAAAACTGCACAAGAGCTGGATGGGAGGAGGCTGGATCACAATGGAGATGACATCACAGTCGCTAGGCTGTCAAATCTCTAGCCTGTGTCATCACCTTTTTTGCTTTACTTACGAATTTTTTTCATTTTTTTACTACTAAATTGCAGCTCTACTTTACTATTTCACACTGCAATATGAAGAACTAGTTTTCCTTTTCCCAATGGAAATACAAGTGCTGGTATAGAGCTATAATCTTGATTTTACTTTGATCACTTTGCAATCCAATCGCAGTTATTCATTCATTCAATTATTCATGTGCAAATACTGACAAGGAATTATTGCTGTCAGTATATTTTATGTACATAAACAGTAATATTATTAAATATTACAATTAACGTATTTTACAAAGCAACCCTGAAAGTCTTCAGTGTTACACGATCCTCTAGCTAGCTGCTCTAGAAACTTAACATCAATATTGAAAATCATTTTAACTGTTTAATATATTTTTAGAACCTGTGATACACTACTATTCAAGAGTCTGGTGTGTGTATGATTTAAAAAATAATACTTTTATTCACAAAGGATGCATTAAATTGATTTAAAGTGATTGTAAAGATATAATATGTACATACATACACACACACACACACACACACACACACACACACCTATATATGAGCAAATCAGCTCAAGCATCATGTGACACTGAAGACTGAAGCTTAAAATTGAAATGAAATACCATTATATTAAAATGGAAAACAGATTTTAAATTTTAATAATATTTCACAATATTACTGTTTTGTGTATCTTTGATTAAAATACATGTAGTCAAAAACATAATTTAAATCTAAATGATTCCAAACTGTTGACTATTGGAGTTAGATTACCGAAGAAAGTAATTATTTCTTTAATTCTTGGGTTTTAGATTTGGGATGAACCCTTACAATAATATTTGAATTTTTCTGAATATTTTAATAGGAATTTGCATTACTCTACCAATACAATTTGTGCTTTTATAAATGTATTTTTAGGTATCGAACACATGACATAGTAGATTCACCCAGGCTTTGGCATTACGGGCTTATTCACATTAAATCTGATGGCGAAGCCTTGAAAGATAGGAGTGGCGTTGTGTCTGAAAACACATTTTGATGAGCGCTCAGAGTGCTGGCACGTAAATGAAGCCTTTGAACCTCTCCAGAGAGAGCGGGCTGAATGCCTAATCAACGCCGGGCCTCTAAAACACGCAACAGGCCCGAGATTAGAGATAAACACTTGCAAGCCCGTGGCCATCGTCAACAGCAGCTTTCACACGAAGACAATGGCCCTCTGATCAGAACAATGATTGCGCCTGCCCGGTTCTCTCTCTCCACTGGCAGCTGAAGCTTCCCACTCCTATCATTTTAATTAATCCAGTAATATTTCCAAAGCCTGCACTGTATAGGCCTCTAATGAGAAATCTCATCAGAAGTCGGAAGAAGCAGGCAATTTGAGCTGGAACCAGTGTGATGTTCTACCTTTCTCCGTCTCTTTATAGCAGGCATCCTTTCAGAGCATTTCTTAATTTCAGCGGCACGTGATCTGGCCCTCCATTAGTGTACGGTCCGCTGCCGTGGTGCTCATTTAAGCATCAGGAATGGTTTTTTTTGGTGTGCATGTGTGTGTTTTCAGACACCTCTTTCGACTTGTTGGCCGTTGTGTACTGATAGCTATCTCATTGACTTTAATCAGCCATCCGTCAGTGTGACAGTGCTGTAAGAATAAAGGTTTTGAGGCACAAGTTAATTAATCTGCCTGCTCCTGTTGGCTGGCACTGCTCATTCATGGAGCAAATAAAGGCAGTCATGAATGTAATTGTTTGTTTTCTGTGCAGTTTTGGGAAAATAGGAGTTATTTTTGTGGCTCTGATATCTGCAGAGGTTGCCCTTTGCTTGCAGGATACTTTTTGGCAGTAAATGATGCGTGTTCCAACAAATTATTTTTCAATCATAATTTTTCATAAGCTCATCTGATACATAAATTACAGCACACTGATTTGGTGGGATTTATACAAGCATACACAGAAGTATCAGCATTATTTGTTGATGTAAACAAGTACAGTATGTATTAGCACTGTTTTGTGCACTTGTGTTTTAGTGTTACATTTTAAAACATTTTATCTAACATTTAATTATAACAGCAATTATTATTATTTTAGTAGTAGTAGTATAGTAATATTCTAAATGCCCTTTTCGGTAACACTTTCTATGAAGCCCGTATTTATAATACATTATAAAGTTATTCTTAAGGCATTATAATGAATGCATAATGCATTATAAAAAAAAACCTTATAATATGTTCATAAGAACAGTTTTAATATATTATAATATTTACTTATTTGTTGTTATAGCTTTTAAGAGTATGATGATTTATAACACAAGGAACACGTTGCATCCACTTTTACAATGTATTATATTTCTCATAGTTATAATGTATTAGAAGTCTCATATCTTGCCATTTGTCTTATGCTACTTTACTTAATGCGGTCAAAGACCACTTATAAGTAGTAATAATAATAATAATAATAATAATAATAATAATAAAAATTTCTCTCAAACAGCCATAAAATCAGATCAAATGACACATTTGCTTTGAACTATTTTTATTGTAATAGCAGATTCTACCATTATTGAGCATACTAATACTCTAATGAGAGTTAGTTGGCATGTAGTAGCAAAGTTGCTTATAGGCGATTGATTAAGGGGACTATCAAAATAAAATGTAACCATATAAAACATTGCATTGTTTTCAGTTGGAGTATAAAGCTCACATCAATTAATTAGCATTAACTCCTCAGGAAACACTCAAATAACACTCAACATCTAACCACTCACAAGCTGTAGTAAGATACTGTGCAGATCTTAAATAAACAATTTATTTAGTAGATTTAATATGGTGTTCATTGTGTGTTATAAATAATCATACTCTTAAACTTATAACCACAAATACGTAAGTATTATGATGTATTATAATTGTTGTTATGATTATTCATGAGTTGATATAACATATTATATGTTTTTTTATAATGCATAATGCATTCATTATAATGCCTTAAGAATAACCTTATAATATATTATAAATACGGGCTTCATAGAAAGTGTTACCTAATTTTCTTATAATTTTTGTATGTATTTATTTTTGTTATAAAGTATAGAATTATCATTGGACTCCCAAATGGAAAATATACAGCCCCTAATGGGACATGTTGGTGAATTTTTTTTTTATTATGTATTTAAAAAATACGCAGAAAAGGTTTCAAAATTATATGATCTTATGTATAATCTTGCAAAAGTATTGCGTTTTCCTTAGAAATGTTGTGTTCTCTTGCAAAACATTTGCGTTCTTTCACCAAAATATTAAGTTTCCCCCAGTAAATCCTGCGTTTGCTCGAAAAAAAAACTAAAAATATATTTACATTCTCTCACAAAATTATATTAAATGAAAAATTTACATTTCACTGAGAAACTCGCAAAAGCACTAAAATAATCTCCCATATCAAATAAAACTTCCAACTCATCATTTAAGTTTGGTGACCAAACACAATGTTTCTAAGGGGAGCACAACATTTTTGTTAGCACAAAGTTTTTTTTAATCTTCATGTTCTTTTAGGGGCTCCATATATAACATAACTGTTTTCAGTTTTAATTTAGTTTAAAAATGTAATTTTTTTTTTTCAGCTTCCATTACTTCTGTCTTCAGTGTCACATGATCCTTCAGAAATCATTCTAATATGCTGATTTGCTGTTTAAGAAACATTTTGTAAACATGTCAAAATCAGTTTTATTGTTTAACATTTTTGTGGAAACTGTACATTTCTGGATTCTTTGCAACATTATAAATGACTTTACTGTCACTTTTGATCAGTTTAATGCATCATATCTGATAAAAGTGTTTAACCAACACGGCCCTACCAAAAAAAAAAGTAAATGTAAAAAATACAACATATTTATAAGATTAATATGAAAATAATGTGTAATGTTAAATATAAAGCCTAATATCAATGCATTCTGGTGCTCATAGTATAAAAAAACTATTTTCTTCAAATACATTTACTGACAGTCTTGCATATGACATGTGGATAAGCATAACAGTTGTGATTACACCAATGCAATATCTTCAATTTACAGTAACTCTTGTATATTTAGCCTTCATGTTATTGTAATGACAAAATTGACCCTCAGAAGAGCTTATTGCACCCCTGCATTTAACATGCTCACAAGTTTGCTCATTGTTTCTCAACATTGTCACACATTTGGTAATGATCGGATGATCTGTGCTATGTAATTTGATTTAAGATACCCTATTTGATTCATGCTCAGCACAAACACTAATGTGAAGTAATTGTGTGCTATGTGTGGGTGCAAAGTGCCATGGCAAAAGAATTGCCTCTGTGGATTTATGAACATGTAATCATGATTTTTCATCATAATTAGTTCTTATTTCCATGCCATGGGTATTACTCAGATCCATTTAAGACTCCTTCAATACATTTTGTGGAACAACATGTGTTTCCTGAAGACAAATGTGCTATTTATGCGCTGAATTATATGCGTCATGGATAACTCTGAATTGAAATGTGTAAACAAATAGGATTGTTTCTCATTGCCCATGGTACGAGGACATGTTTATTGTGTAAGTCAAGTACAACACAGTGAACGTCTCGGTTACGTACATAACCCTCGTTTCCTGATGGAGGGAACGGAGACGTTATGTCGTGACGACATAGGGGATTTACTTGAGAGCCTCAATCTGCTCTGATTTACAAAGAAAACGGCAATGAATTTTGGCTAGTGGATTTTGCATACCTGAGCCACTCCCCGTGCATACGGGTATAAATAGGTGACAGGTGCATCCACTCATCAGGTTTTACGCTGAGGAGACAAGAGCATGTCCCTGGCAACCAGCGATGATTCAAAATGGCATGGGGACATAGTGTCTCCGTTCCCTCCATCAGGGAACGAGGGTTACGTACATAACCAAGACGTTCCCTATCTGTCAGTCACTACGAGTTATGTCATGACATGGGTCCATGGAAAGTGCCACAACCTGAACCCCATCACAGCCCTGTAGCGCTGCAAATGTTGACAAGCAGCCGCGTGTCAGACAAATGCTACGCAAAGGTCGTAACCTTCCCAACGCCCCAGTGCAAATTCGCTAAATTTGGCGCCCGGAGGGACCAAAAGGTGAGTACATCGCTGCTGGAGATAGCCAAGCCGCTGTTCCTATGACAGAATTTTTTTTCTTAAGAGAAGGGATTTTGAACTTCATGAAAGGTGCTTCACGCCTTTCCTGTTTGTTGTTTACAGCTTGGCAGTAACGAAAGGGAAGCGAGCCATCCGGACAAGGGAGCTACGGAGACCACATCCTGCCTGTAGGGAGGTATCATGTGGAGACACTGATATGAACTGACCCAGGCCTGGGGCAGCGCATAGGAGGCAACACTCCGTGTGGAGTGAGCCCTCACCCCCAGGGGGCACGGCTCACCTTGAGATTGGTAGGCCAAGGTGATGGCATCCACTATCCAGTGGGCCAACCTCTGTTTGGTGACAGCCTTCCCTTTCTGCTGACCTCCGTAGCAGACAAAAAGCTGCTCAGAGCTTCTGAAGCTCCTGGTGAGGTCCACGGATATTGGCAACGCTCTTACGGGACACAGCAATGCCAAGGCTGGGTCTGCCTCCTCCGAGGGCAGTGCTTGCAGGTTCACCACCTGATCGCGAAAGGGCATGGTGGGAACCTTGGGCACGTATCCAGGCCGTGGTCTCAGGACAACGTGAGAGTAGGCCGGCCGAACACAAGGCACTCTTCGCTCACCGAAAATGCTTGGAGGTCCCCAACCCTCTTGATGGAAG
Source organism: Sinocyclocheilus grahami (assembly GCF_001515645.1). Lineage (NCBI taxonomy): Eukaryota > Metazoa > Chordata > Actinopteri > Cypriniformes > Cyprinidae > Sinocyclocheilus > Sinocyclocheilus grahami. Next base: position 216,673 of record NW_015506294.1, read on the forward strand.
TGAGCGCAGTCAGGAGCGCTGTCTTAGCAGACAGGAACTTAAGCTCAAGTTCCAGTTGAGTCCAGCGGCTCAGTTCCGTTTGGGCAGTAAGGCGCAACCAGCAAGACCTGTTCCTCATCCTCCCTGACCTTGCACAGTGTCTGAGCGAGAAAGCTCGCTGGGGGAAACGCATACTTGCGTAGAGCCCAAGGCCAGCTGTGTGCTAGTGCATCTGTACCGAGGGGGGCCTCGGTCAGGGAGTAATACAGCTGGCAGTGGGAGGACTCGTGGGAAGCAAACAGGTCTACCTAGGCTTCCCCGAATCGACTCCAGATCAGCCGGATCGTCTCGGGATGGAATCGCCATTCTCTGGGGAATGTGAGCTGTCGTGAGAGCGTATCAGCTGCACGATTGAGCTCCCCCGGAATGTGGATGGTGCACAGCGATTTGACTTGAGATTACGGGCGAGCTGTGACATGCGACATGATCGTAGACTAACCTGCTGGTTGATGTACGAGACAGCCGCAGTGTTGTCTGTGCCAGAGATGGGCACTCGAGCTGCATTTTTATAGACTTCAGACTTGACTCAGACTCGACCTGAAATGACTCCAGACTTGACTCGACTCGAGGAAAAGGACTCGTTAAAATTTTAAAAGCGACTCGAGTCTTTTGTCCTTAAATACATGATTCATGATATTCAAAAGTGCATCCGCACCCCGGCATCCATCCGGACCGTGAGCCGTAACACAGCATCATTTTAAGTGAGCAGCGCGTCAAAACAGCGGAGTGGATCACATAACAAGCGCTCAGGGTCGTTTATGGTAAATACTGTATCTTTCAGCACTATATCCTCTAGTATTTTTATCAAAAGCCAAACGTGCTTTATTCAAGCCCTTTCAGCTCCATGCGCTTTCTCTCTCTCTCTCTCCGGATGCGTGCCGGCGCCAAGTTTAGAGCTGCGGATGACGCGGTTATTTTAACAATAACAGAAACAAAACAGCAGAAAACAACAATGCTGCAAATATAGTTATTTTTCATGCTATCTATTTATCTATCTATAACCTATGACTCTGACTGTTCAAACCAGATGTGACAAGATGTTTCTGATCTACATTTACATTTAGTCATTTAGCAGACACTTTTATCCAAAACCACTTACAAAAGGACAATAGAATCAATCAAAACATTTAGCATTATTAATTTGTAGGCTAAAAACATTTCAAAAGAATCGTGTAATTATAATTGGGAAAATTGTTGTTAGATGGCTTGAACTTAAACTTTGAAATTGCTTGTATCTTTCTTTTCTGCTCAAGATGAGAACGTTTTGATTATTGTAGATAGGCCTACATTGTTTTTAGATAATTCTTTTAAGTAGGCTAAAATATTAAAATATAGATTTTAGGAGGAAAACCCTGAACATAAACAGTATTTTTTTCTGTCACATGGCCTCGTATGTATCTAAATATAAAAATGCAATACATGTAAAAAAATAAAATAAAAAAAATCCTTTTTTTTTCGGACCTCTGCTTGGAAGAAAATATAGAGGCCACACCTTGGAACTTTAATTGAATACCCCTGACTTATATAATAAAGAAATACTTTTTTTGTATGGTTTTGTAATATCTGTGTCACATATTTCCTTGTGTGACATGGTAGATCGGACTCTTATTATAGAATTTAATTACAGAAAACATGGTTTTGAACATGGTAATGGATTAAAACATAGCCTATAAATAACAGGCTGGATGTACAATAACCTTACGTCTTAACATCTCTTTTTCTTTTACAAAGCAGATCAGAGCATATATATATTTTGTCTATAGCCTATAAAACAGCTTTGTAAATAGGAAGATTTCAATACATGAGGATTCTGAATGAGATTTTTTAGCAAGCCATTAAATGACTTGAGACTCGACTTGGACTCATGACCAAAGACTCGATACTTGACTCCGACTCCAGCGATAAAGACTTCAGACTTGATTCGGACTCCAGGTTAAAGACTTCAGACTTGACTCGGACTCCAAGTTAAAGACTTGTGAACATCTCTGGTCCATGCGGACCAACACGTGCTTGTCTTGGCAAACAGGTCTACCTAGGCTTCCCCGAATCGACTCCAGATCAGCCGGATCGTCTCGGGATGGAATCGCCATTCTCTGGGGAATGTGAGCTGTCGTGAGAGCGTATCAGCTGCACGATTGAGCTCCCCCGGAATGTGGATGGTGCACAGCGATTTGACTTGAGATTACGGGCGAGCTGTGACATGCGACATGATCGTAGACTAACCTGCTGGTTGATGTACGAGACAGCCGCAGTGTTGTCTGTGCCAGAGATGGGCACTCGAGCTGCATTTTTATAGACTTCAGACTTGACTCAGACTCGACCTGAAATGACTCCAGACTTGACTCGACTCGAGGAAAAGGACTCGTTAAAATTTTAAAAGCGACTCGAGTCTTTTGTCCTTAAATACATGATTCATGATATTCAAAAGTGCATCCGCACCCCGGCATCCATCCGGACCGTGAGCCGTAACACAGCATCATTTTAAGTGAGCAGCGCGTCAAAACAGCGGAGTGGATCACATAACAAGCGCTCAGGGTCGTTTATGGTAAATACTGTATCTTTCAGCACTATATCCTCTAGTATTTTTATCAAAAGCCAAACGTGCTTTATTCAAGCCCTTTCAGCTCCATGCGCTTTCTCTCTCTCTCTCTCCGGATGCGTGCCGGCGCCAAGTTTAGAGCTGCGGATGACGCGGTTATTTTAACAATAACAGAAACAAAACAGCAGAAAACAACAATGCTGCAAATATAGTTATTTTTCATGCTATCTATTTATCTATCTATAACCTATGACTCTGACTGTTCAAACCAGATGTGACAAGATGTTTCTGATCTACATTTACATTTAGTCATTTAGCAGACACTTTTATCCAAAACCACTTACAAAAGGACAATAGAATCAATCAAAACATTTAGCATTATTAATTTGTAGGCTAAAAACATTTCAAAAGAATCGTGTAATTATAATTGGGAAAATTGTTGTTAGATGGCTTGAACTTAAACTTTGAAATTGCTTGTATCTTTCTTTTCTGCTCAAGATGAGAACGTTTTGATTATTGTAGATAGGCCTACATTGTTTTTAGATAATTCTTTTAAGTAGGCTAAAATATTAAAATATAGATTTTAGGAGGAAAACCCTGAACATAAACAGTATTTTTTTCTGTCACATGGCCTCGTATGTATCTAAATATAAAAATGCAATACATGTAAAAAAATAAAATAAAAAAAATCCTTTTTTTTTCGGACCTCTGCTTGGAAGAAAATATAGAGGCCACACCTTGGAACTTTAATTGAATACCCCTGACTTATATAATAAAGAAATACTTTTTTTGTATGGTTTTGTAATATCTGTGTCACATATTTCCTTGTGTGACATGGTAGATCGGACTCTTATTATAGAATTTAATTACAGAAAACATGGTTTTGAACATGGTAATGGATTAAAACATAGCCTATAAATAACAGGCTGGATGTACAATAACCTTACGTCTTAACATCTCTTTTTCTTTTACAAAGCAGATCAGAGCATATATATATTTTGTCTATAGCCTATAAAACAGCTTTGTAAATAGGAAGATTTCAATACATGAGGATTCTGAATGAGATTTTTTAGCAAGCCATTAAATGACTTGAGACTCGACTTGGACTCATGACCAAAGACTCGATACTTGACTCCGACTCCAGCGATAAAGACTTCAGACTTGATTCGGACTCCAGGTTAAAGACTTCAGACTTGACTCGGACTCCAAGTTAAAGACTTGTGAACATCTCTGGTCCATGCGGACCAACACGTGCTTGTCTTGCAGCAATGGCCGGAACTGCCACCAAGCCAGATGCACTGCCAACAGCTCTAGGCAGTTGATGTGTCAAAGCAGTCGAGGCCCTGTCCAGAGCCCAGAGGCTGTCTGCCCGTTGCATGTAGCGCCCCAACCCGTACGTACGGGTGGCATCCGTCGTGACAACGACATGCCGGGACACTTGCTCACTGTCAACCCATGAGTCTGATAACACGGAGGAAAGGGAAACTACTCTTTTTTTCAAGAATGTGGGTAACCGCGAGTGGGAATGTGGGAGACTGTTAGACCAGCGGCGGAACAGAAACAAAAAGGAACAAAGGATTCTCCGGAGGAAGGAGTGGTGCTGTTCTCGCCATCTCCTGAAAAAGAACAGCTTCCCACATCTCTGGGTTGCCCTTGTCAGGGCCGCTTTGTTGTCTTTTTAGAGAACTTAAGGCTGATTTATATTTCTGCGTCGGACCTACGCCGTAGCTTATGCATAGATGCACACCCATACGCCGTAGCCTGTAGTGATGTCCGGTTCGCGAACGAATTGTTCGATTTAACTGGTTCTTCTTAGTGAACTGGTTGAACCAGTTCACCAAATCGGACTGAATCATTTGAAACGGTTCGCGTCTCCAGTAAGCATTAATCCACAAATTACTTAAGTTATTCACTTTTTTAACATGGCTGACACTCCCTCTGAGTCGAAATAAACCAATATCCCGGAGTAATTTATTTACTCAAACAGTACACTGACTGAACTGCTGTGAAGAGAGAACTGAAGATGAACACGAGCAGAGCAGCCGGATAACGAACATACAAGCCCACTGCTGGAATGGTTCTCGTTCTCGAGTCAAGAACCGGTTGCATCGGTTTTCGGATCACCAGTACACTGAACCGAGAACCGTTTCTTTCAGACGCATCCGATTTGAGAACCGAGGAGCTGATGATACTGTGCATGCGTGTAATTTTTCAAGAGGACAAAAAGCATGCTATCCAAGTATTTTGTTAAAAATCAGATAGTGTGATATAAATATATTTTATTTGACTTTTTTACAAAAGATGAATGTATCTAATCTGTGTACTTTGTTCAGTTGAAGATTATGTTAGGTTATAGGCCAAAGGGGTTTGTCAGGGAAGTTGGATAATAATTAAGACACTATGTTTAATAGGAATAAGGGATGATTTATGAAATACCTGTACTGTAATTAATTATAGTTAACAATGACACATTCACAAATTGAGTTTGTAATTTAGAACATGAACACGACACTAGTAAAGCAGCTGATGATATTGAACGTGCGTGCAGC